>NW_026529502.1:0-138972 GCF_028500815.1 Rissa tridactyla
AAGACAAAAGCTGTGGCTTTGCTCTCAGTGGGATCGTAGGTGAAATTAACCAGATACCACCTGGACTGAAATTTTTTCTCAAATTCAATTGCGTTATCCCATATTACTTTTCGAATTTCGGTGGGCAAGGTGCCTTCTTTACCTTCCCTTATGATTGCGGCTGTCATAGATTGCATCCACAATTGGGCTTGGATACAACTAAGAGCCAAGGAAACATTGGTTTGAGTTGTACCAAGTGCATCTGTGATCAGCTGATGGTCTTTTTCACCCGTTTCTTCCCATTGAGGCAATATATTCTATAAAAGCCGTTGGTGGTTTCCCAATGCTAATAGAGAGGACTGTAGGGGATGTCTTAATTTGTCCAGATCAGTAGCGGTTGTGACTAGTTTGTTGGCAAGTATCTCAGCATCTATACTATTCAAGACTCCCAGGCCTGTTCCTAAGATACCAGTCGCATCCCTCTTCCGTCCGTGTGAAGTGGCAAGAGTTCGTTTGCGTAACCATGCTGACCATTCTGCATAAGATGTACTCAGGAATGGTGAGCAGGTGGGTTTGATCGCAGAGATTTTAATCTGCATTGACAATTCTGCTCGTTTGAGGGAATATGTGGGATTAAACAGTACCTGTTGTTGACCTGTGTGTGTTTAATAACGTAAGGGCCAATGTTGAAAATGTAAGGAGTTAGTCTAATGGAGGGCTTAGAAAAGAGAGAGGTGGTTTTTTTTTTTTTCTCTTAGAAGAGAGAGCCTTTGAGAGTTTGTGGGGTGTAGGTTCTGGATTCATTTCAGCAAGTTCAGGTGTATTTGAGTCAATCATAAATTCAAATAACAATTCTGTGCCCTTGTAGCCCCAAATACAGTACACTACTGTAGGTTTGATGAAAGTGAAATTGTGCCAGCAATCTGAATTTGGCTCCATAATTTTGTAACAATCAGTGTTGTATTTGTCCGCTTTGGTAGAGTCTACATAGATGGTTTTAATTACAGTTGGCCTGTGGTGATTAGACCCGTTGATAAATCGGCAACCAATGTGTGTTCTTGTGGAATAATTACTAAATTGGCCAAGAATACAAAAATACAGCATTGTTCACACATTAAGGAAAGTCATAAAATCAAGAGGCTTCTGAGGTAGAATACAGCCGCAGCTAGCACACGAAGAATGCAACAGCTGTGATTCCCTGTACAAGGTTGTTTGCGAAACTACACGAGGGATGGAACGGAACGCGCTTGTTCCGTGGCCTTCCCTTGTGACGAATAGCAGATATGGGGACGAGATGGTACTACGGAACTGATAAGCGGCTTACACGCCACCCGAGCCAACATTTCGTCAAATGTTGATGAAATGCTGTCCTTTTGTGCGAACTTTGCTCACCACAATGTACCAAAACACACCTCCATCCCGGAGGCTATCCGCCCCCGAGGTGTGAACACTCCTCCTTGAGTACATTAATCATAATAAAAGTACATATGACTAAAGTCACTCAAACTCCACTTTGAAGTTAAAAAAATAATATAAAAATAGCCCAAGAGAGGGGGAATGTCTGGGAAGACACCATCGCGAAGAATCCCACCGCTGTTTTCTGGGATCAGTCGACGGGCTGAGCCTTTCTTCCCCCTCATAAGGACGCCTTTGGGTAAGACTTTGATTACACCGAGTGCTTTCTCGGGGACTCTAGAAATTTCTCTAGAGAATCTCTACCCTACATTTATAGCCAGGCTGTATCGTTTATAATTTTGTCACGCGTTTGTCTATTTAACAATGTCTTTATTTGCACGTGCTTTGCAGACAGTGTATTTATCACCGGCAATCCTAAAGAACCTGTATATCTGTTGTTTAAATAAACTGCACTGTTTCAGTAGCTAGTCGTTTCGCTTTCTCACTGAACGCGACCAAAACTTGAGAGAGGCCGTGCTGGTTCAGGAGCACGACTAGACTGAAGGTGCAGCCCACTATTAGTGTCTCCAAATCGTAATAGTTTAACACATATTAAACGCGATTGGGCTGATAGTGCTGAATTGGGCATCACTCAGAATTGAAACCCAGCCGCACCTGGCCTCCCACCTCGGTGAGGAGTGTTAGAACGCAAGGGGGTTTATCTTCTGCCAAAACCGCTTGGCCCCGTTTCACGCAACAGAATTTGGCGTAGTCGGCAGGATTGCCATGGATAAACTGCTGCAAAAATATGATTGTGCCCCTTCCCAGGCTGGGAAGGAGTGGGCCCAAAAATTTTGGAAGGATGAAGAGAAAGTGGTGGAACGTATTGAAGAGCGTCGGGTTTCACAGAAGCTCAGAGCGGGGAAAGGCAAGGGTGTGATTTGTGCTGTGTTAGGCGCCTGTTTATCTTGTGCACAACAAGAAGCTAGAGAAACCCCCGCTCCTAATCTGATTTCAGCTGTAGAATATGCAACCCTGAAATCGGAGAATGAGGTGCTGAAGTCATCATTAGCCTTGCAAAAGGAGACAGGAGAAAGATTAAGAACTCAAGTCGATAAGCTTGTGAGTGAGAATGAATGTTTAGGAAACCGGAATGCTCAACTTGGGAGTGAAAATCGCCAACTTAAAATGTTATTGAAAGGGTGACCGGGCTCTTAGATAAAATGCAGCCCTCGACCCAGGTCCAACAGATTCGTAAGTTAATGTGTTATCCAAATTCCGGAACCCAGACCGGAGATTTTTTTGTCTAATAGTGAGGATGACGAAGAAGATGAGGAGGAAAGGACTTTTACTTTGAAATCCCAAGTTTTTCCTTTACGTCCTCTGGTTAAAACTGAAACTGCAGTTGATGATGGTGATGAAATTCACACCACTGTGCGTACCGTTCCATGGACACCAACCGAGTTAACAAAAATAAGGGAGAAATATTCGAGGCGACCAGAAGAGTCAGCTGTTGAGTACGTGTGGCGAGTTTCTTCTGAAGGGGGGGGCAGAATTATGCTGAGTGAGGAAGAAGCAGGAGACTCTTGGGGACCAGGAGTGTTTTTAACCACTATGCCTGGGGATCATAATTATTCCCTAACCGCTCGAGCAGCCTATTGGGCAAGGGGTATGGATCCGCGAGAGAGGGGGGAGCCGTTAGAGATTAGAGCTACAGGCTACTCTGATCTGTTTGCGGCTGTACGGAAAGCAGCTTGTCTGCAAGCCATGTATGACAGAGAGGAATTTCGGAAATCCCCAATGTCAGCCCCTATCGACCCCGATCGATTAGCCCCTCTCATCCGTGGTCTTCCCGGTTGCCTGAAACCGTTCCTTGTTCGCACTCAAGATCGTATACGGGATGCTCGGGGTGCTCATGGGCGGGGCCGTCGTCACTACATGCCCACCTGGAATGTACAGGAAATAGATCAATATGGGCGCCGAATGGGCTGGGCCAGCCAAACTAGTGAGAAATCCTCCGAACACCCGCGAAAGGTTCGCCAAGTCCAAACTCACACTCAAAACCCTAAATCAGAGGGAAGGTTTAAGCCTGATAAGGACCGGAATGAGTTGTGGCGTAAAGCCCTACAATTAGGGGTGCCCCGACAATTCTTGCACGGTGACCCTACGGGAGATCTCCGTACGCTAGTCCAATCTCTACCTAGAAAGAATAATGCGGCTGGGGAGAAAAGTCTAACCAGAGAATCCCCAAGCCGTGAGAAAACTGTGCCTTCTGCACCGGAACATAACTTGATTGATTTGACAGAGTCCCAGCCACAACACTCCTATCCCCGGGGAGGGCACTGAGCAACCCTGTCGGGCAGGTACTAGCAATCCAATGGCGCTCTCATAAAGACTCCGAACCTGTTATTGTCATTCCTGTTGGACCCCGGAAGATATTGGTAAATTTTATTATTGATACCGGAGCCCAAATGTCTGCAATCACTAACGAAACGGCACAACTTCTAGGTATAAATCCCACCCGACGCAGAGTCAACTTCACAGGAATTGATGGTGTGGTAAAAACATGGCACACTGCAAAAATTAACCTCTGGTTGCCGGGAGAGCAGCGAATGACTAGGGCAGAAGTGTTAGTGGGTGCCTCACGTAGACCCGACTCAAAGTGTCAGGGACCCGCACAGGAAGTTAAATTCCTGGGGGTCTGGTGGATTAAGGGAGCTGCTTCTGTCCCTCAGGATACCCTGAAAAAATAGAACATGGACAGAATCCTTCCAGCACGAAGGAGTTACAGCAGGTCCTGGGAACTTTAAGTTATTGGTGTAAACACATCCCTGGCTTTTCCATCATTGCTCGCCCCCTTCATAGCTTGGCAAAAAAGGGTAAATCCTGGGTGTGGACTGAACAACACACTAATGCTCTGCAATTACTAATAAAGGAGCTAAGGTTATTCCAACAACTTGGCCCCATACATCCAACTGACCCTGTCCATGTAGAATGGGGGCTCAGTGAACATGGTTCCCGTTGTAATTTATGGCAGAAGGGACCAGCAGGACCGGAGAGACCATTAGAATTTTGCTCCCACTCCTTCAATGATACTGAATGCAGCTATTCAGACCTGGAGAAGGGTTTACTGTCCCTGGTGCGAGTGTTGCAACGAGCAGAGCAGATAAGAAGAGAACAGAGTGTGATCTTTCCTGGGACCTTTTCGCCTCCCAGATGTGGTCCTTAAAGGGACACCACCACCAGCTGGCATTGCCCAGAGACCTACAGTTCGAAAGTGGTATGCTTATTTAGAAGGCATTAATGAAATCAAGCCAGTCTCTGAAGGCAGTGTTAAAGTATCCAAGGCTACTTCACAAGGATACCAAAGGATATAGATGGTGCCCTATTGTTCCAATCCCCACCAAACAGACCATCTCCGATCCAAGAAGCACCTCCTTTGAGGGACAGCAGTGATCTTAGAGGAGTGTGGTTTACTGGTGCGTCATCTCACCGTTAAAAAAATAAGTGCAAATATAAGGCCGTAGCACTGGAAGTAACAACGGGAGAAAGAGCAATTGAAATAGGGGAGGGTAGGGGAACTCAGAGCTGTCCTACTAGCTGCACAACATGGAGCTACTTACATTTACACTGACTCATATGCTGTTCTTAAAGGAGCCACTGAATGGCTAGGACACTGGGCAGCCAACGATTGGCAGGTGAATAGAGTCCCAGTTTGGGAGACAGATAATTGGAAGCAACTGTTGGAAATAGGAGGACAGAGACCATTGCACATTGCTTGGGTAAAAGGCCACGATCGTTCAAACTCGATCACTGCTCAGTTCAACCAACAGGTAGATGGCCTCACGCGGCTGCAACAAATTGACATTGTAGATGATGGTCGGGAATGGGAACGCTTACTTGAATCGTTACATGTTAAACGTGGCCGCACAGGCCGTCCTGACCTGTATCGGGAAGGTGGGTGGCTTGTGTCAGTTAAGCTGTGCGAACAAATAGTAACTGCCTGTTCACAATGTCGCCTACGACTCAGCAAAGATCATCCGAGTAAGGCGCCTCCCTTACACATGCGGGACAAGAAAGCGTTGTGGCATTCATGGCAGCTTGATTATATTGGGCCCTTGAGATCATCAGGTGGGAAAAGATATGTCCTGGTAGGAGTGGAGATTATCTCCAGCCTCAGTATGGCCAGCAGTTTCAAACCAGCTACGAGGGACAACACAGTGAAAGGCCTAACAGGGTGGTTCAGCACACTTCCCCTTCCCGACGAAATCCAGAGTGATAACGTTTCACACTTTACGGCTTCGGTGGTACAAGATTGGGCCAAGGAAGAAGGGATTCGATGGGTATTTCATACTCCCTGTTATCCCCAGGCTAATGGCATTGTTGAACGCACCAATAGATTGGTTAAGCGTTTTGCAAAAAGTCATGAACCTGGTTGGCATTTGCGATTGGATGATGCCATCTATCAACTAAATAACAAATGGAGTGGAGACGGCTGTCCTAAAATGAAAGCTTTCTGTGTACCTGCCAATATTATCTCGCCAAAGGCTGCCAATGAACCGGGAAAATACCCCGGAAGATTTCACCCTGGACTACCTGTGCTAGTGAAAATGCCTCAAAATGGGACGGTGCCAATGGTGCTAGCTACTCCCAAAAATCCCTATGCATGGGAAGCCAAGGATTGTTCAGGGAAGATACACCGGATCAGCACCCGGTGGACCGCACCTTCTTTTTAACCCCGTCGGTCGAATAAGACCGAGCAGATTTTCTTTTCCTTTATGTCTTACAGGAACCTTGGATGAGCTGTACAGACGGATTGGCCTACGCTACCTTTGAATGTCTCCAGGGAATCCTGACATTGAACCTGGCAATAATACTACTTTTATGATGTATGGCTATTTGGAGGCCCAAATTCTAAAATGACGAATTGGCAGATGGAATTGATGCTATTCAGTTTCACCTTTTTATTCCCTGTTGTTTGTAGTCAAAGAGACCCAGAGTGGCCATGGTCTCAAGCCTTTCTCGTCTATAATACAAGACTACAGGGAGATCTCATGCTAACGCACCCTTTCCCAATATAGTCAAGCACAGTCTCTGGGGTTTCATCGGGATGTGTCTCAAAGTGACAAGCATTCTGGTTGGTGTCAAGACAAAGGTCTTGTGCTTTGAGAGTATTACTCTCACAAATGAATCCTTGTTGGTCTCGTGAAACGCATGCGTCAACATCAGCAGTTTGCCATTTAGTCTCATTTTGTCGTGCCCAACCTCTGTGCTGTGTTGGATAGAGTAGAGCTCCTTGATGATTCAACCCCAGTGCGATGATTGGGTATATGGTGGATACTGAGGCATTGCGTATCGTTAAGACAAAAGCTGTGGCTTTGCTCTCAGTGGGATCGTAGGTGAAATTAACCAGATACCACCTGGACTGAAATTTTTTCTCAAATTCAATTGCGTTATCCCATATTACTTTTCGAATTTCGGTGGGCAAGGTGCCTTCTTCACCTTCCCTTATGATTTATGAGTTTTTGCAAAACGCTTAACCAATCCGTTGGTGCATTCAACAATGCCATTAGCCTGAGGATAATAGGGAGTATGAAATACCCATCGAATCCCTTCTTCTTTGGCCCAATCTTGTACCACTGTAGCGGTAAAGTGTGAACCGTTATCACTTTGGATTTCCTCGGGAAGGGGAAGTGTGCTGAACCACCCTTTTAGGCCTTTCACTGTGTTGTCCCCAGCAGCTGATTTGAAGCCAGTGGCCATACTGAGGCTGGAGATAATCTCCACTCCGACTAGGACATATCTTTTCCCACCTGATGATCTCAAGGGCCCAATATAATCAATCTGCCATGAATGCCACAACATTTTCTTGTCCCGCATGTGTAAGGGAGGCGCCTTACTCGGATGATCTTTGCTGAGTCGTAGGCGACATTGTGACCAGGCAGTTACTACTTGTTCGCACAGCTTAACCGACACAGGCCACCCCCGGGCTAGACCTTCCTGATACAGATCAGCACGGCCTGTATGGCCAGGCTTAATATGTAACCATTCCCGACCATCATCTACAGTGTCAATTTGTTGTAGCCGCGTGAGGCTATCTACCTGTTGGTTGAACTGAGCAGTGATCGAGTTTGAACGATCGTGGCCTTTTACCCAAGCAATGTGCAATGGTCTCTGTCCTCCTATTTCCAACAGTTGCTTCCAACTGTCTGTCTCCCAGATCGGGACTCTATTCACCTGCCAATCATTGGCTGCCCAGTGTCCTAGCCATTCAGTGGCTCCTTTAAAAACAGCATATGAGTCAGTGTAAATGTAAGTAGCTCCATGTTGTGCAGCTAGTAGGACGGCTCTGAGTTCCCCTACTTGTGCCCTACCTTCTCCTGTTTCAATTGCTCTTTCCCCCGTTGCTACTTCCAGTGCTACGGCCTTGTATTTCCACTTACTGTTCTCACGGTGAGATGACACACCAGTAAACCACACTCCTGTAAGATCACTGCCTGCTTTCAGAGGAGGTGCTTCTTGGATTGGAGATGGTCTGTTTGGTGGGGATTGGAACAATAGGGCACCATCTCTATCCTTCTGGAGCATGGATACTTTGATACTACCTTCAGAGACTGGCATGATATCATTAATGCCTTCTAAATAAGCATACCACTTTCGAACTGTGGGTTTCTGGGCAATGCCAGCTGGCGGTGCTGTCCCTTTACGGACCACATCTAGGAGTCGAAAAGGGCCCCGAACAATCACGCTCTGTTCTCTCCTTATCTGCTCTGCTCGTTGCAATGCTCGCACCAGGGACAGTAAACCCTTCTCCAGGTCTGAATAGCTGCTCTCAGTATCATTAAAGGCGTGAGAGCTAAATTCTAATGGTCTCTCCGGTCCTGCTGGTCCCTTCTGGCATAAATTACAATGGGAACCATGTTCACTGAGCCCCCATTCTACATGGACAGGGTCAGTTGGATGTATGGGGCCAAGTTGTTGGAATAACCTTAGCTCTTTTATTAGCAATTCTAGTGCATTAGTGTGTTGTTCAGTCGACTCCCAGGATTTACCTTTTTTGAGCAAACAATAAAGGGGGCGAGCAATGATGGAAAAGCCAGGGATGTGTTTACGCTAATAACTTAAAGTTCCCAGGACTTGCTGTAACTCCTTCGTGCTGGAAGGATTCTGTCCATGTTCTATTTTTTCAGGGTATCCTGAGGGACAGAAGCAGCTCCCTTAATCCACCAGACCCCCAGGAATTTAACTTCCTGTGCGGGTCCCTGACACTTTGAGTCGGGAATTTCCAATCCCAAATCTGATAATGTTTTTCGGATGTTTTCCATCATGTCTTGTACACTTTCTTGGTTCTCTCCCCTATTAAGATGTCATCAATAATATATTGGTATACTGTACATCCCTGTGAAACAGGAATCTCTGATAGCACTTTAGCCAAAGCATTATGGGCAATAGTGGGGGAATGTTTGTATCCTTGCGGAAAGCGGTTAAAGGTATATTGGACTCCTTTCCATGTGAATGCAAACTGCGCTTTGTCCTGCTCAAGGAGGAGAATCATAAAAAAATATGTCTTTAAAATCTAAGGCAACCCTGCAAGGATGGGCAGCTCCTTTTATCATTGTCACAATTTCCGCGATATTCGGAACAGCAGCGGTCAGAGGTGCAGTGTTGGCGTTTAATTTTCCGTAATCTACTGTGAAACGCCATTGCCTTTTTGGTTTCTTTACTGGCCACACCGGTGAAAAATAAGGTGAGTGAATCCTCTTAATGATGTCCCTTTTTTCTAAATTTGATACCAATCTGTCTGCTCCTGCAACAGCAGTTGCAGGCAGTGGATACTACAGGACAGCAGAGATTTTAGAGGGAGGGAAAAGTATGGAAGTTTCCAATAGACTCAATTTCACTGTGTCTATTACTTTTTCAAATCCTGCAAAACTTCACACTGTGGAGACATCATTAAGAAAAGGCATTAAGAAACCCTCGGACGGCAGGCTTTCGTGACGCCTTCAGCCTCAAAACAACCCTTTCCCACTTGGCGCCGCGCCAGGCACAAAAATGGCCATATGGCTGGAGATGGGTCCCCTGCCAAAAGAGCCAGCAGGGAAAACTATGCCTTGTTCTAAAGCTCTTTGGGAACCGCTTCCATAGCCCCAAAGACCTGGGGGCTGCAGGCTTTCCTGCTGCCTTCAGCCTCAAAGCCACCCTTTCCCACTTGGCGCCGCATCAGGCACAAAAATGGCCTATGGCTGGAGATGGGTCCCATGCCCAAAGACCCAGCAAGGAAAACTATGCCTTGTTCTAAAGATCTTTGGCAACCTCTTGCGTAGCCCCACAGACCTGGGGGCTGCAGGCTTTGCTGCTGCCTTCAGCCTCGACAGCACCCTTTCACACTTGGCGTCGCGCCAGGCACGAAAATGGCCTATGGCTGGAGATGGGTCCCATGCCCAAAGAGCCAGCAGGGAAAACTATGCCTTGTTCTAAAGCTCTTTGGGAACCGCTTGCGTTGTCCCACAGACCTGGGGGCTGCAGGCTTTGCTGCTGCCTTCAGCCTCAAAACCACCCTTTCCCACTTGGCGCCGGGCCAGGCACAAAAATGGCCATACGGCTGGAAATGGGTCCCCCGTCCAAAGAGCCAGCAGGGAAAACTATGCCTTGTTCTAAAGCTCTTTGGGAACCGCTTGCGTAGCCCCACAGACCTGGGGGCTGCAGGCTTTCCTGCTGCCTTCAGCCTCAAAGCCACCCTTTCCCACTTGGCGCCCTATCAGGCACAAAAATGGCCTATGGGTGGAGATGGGTCCCATGCCCAAAGAGCCATCAGGGAAAACTATGCCTTGTTCTAAAGCTCTTTGGGAACCGCTTGCTTGGCCCCACAGACCTGGGGGCTGCAGGCTTTCCTGCTGCCTTCAGCCTCAAAACCACCCTTTCCCATGACGCACCGCGCCAGGCACAAAAATGGCCTATGGCTGAAGATGGGTCCCATGCCCAAAGAGCCAGCAGGGAAAACTATGCCTTGTTCTAAAGCTCTTTGGGAACCGCTTGCGTAGCCGCACAGACCTGGGGGCTGCGGGCTCTCCTGCTGCCTTCAGCCTCAAAGCCACCCTTTCCCGCTTGGCGCCGGGCCAGGCACAAAAATGGCCATATGGCTGGAGATGGGTCCCCCGCCCAAAGAGCCAGCAGGGAAAACTATGCCTTGTTCTAAAGCTCTTTGGGAACCGCTTGCGTAGCCCCACAGACCTGGGGGCTGCGGGCTTTGCTGCTGCCTTCAGCCTCAAAGCCACTCTTTCCCACTTGGCGCTTCGCCAGGCATTAAAATGGCCATATGGCTGGATATGGGTCCCCCGCCCAAAGAGCCAGCAGGGAAAACTATGCCTTGTTCTAAAGCTCTTTGGAAACCGCTTGCGTAGCTGCACAGACCTGGGGGCTGCAGGCTTTCCTGCTGCCTTCAGCGTCGACACCACCCTTCCCACTTGGCGTCGCGCCAGGCAGAAAAATGGCCTATGGCTGGAGATGGGTCCCCCGCCCAAAGAGCCAGCAGGGAAAACTATGACTTGTTCTAAAGCTCTTTGGGAACCGCTTGCGTAGCCCCACAGACCTTGGGGCTGCAGGCTTTGCTCCTGCCTTCAGCCTCAAAGCCACCCTTTCCCACTTGGTGCCGCGCCAGGCACAAAAATGGCCATACGGCTGGAGATGGGTCCCCCGCCCAAAGAGCCAGCAGGGAAAACTATGCCTTGTTCTAAAGCTCTTTGGGAACCGCTTGCGTAGCCCCACAGACCTGGGGGCTGCAGGCTTTCCTGCTGTCTTCAGCCTCAAAGCCACCCTTTCCCACTTGGCGCCGCATCAGGCACAAAAATGGCCTATGGCTGGAGATGGGTCCCATGCTCAAAGAGCCAGCAGGGAAAACTATGCCTTGTTCTAAAGCTCTTTGGGAACCGCTTGCGTAGCCCCACAGACCTGGGGGCTGCGGGCTTCCCTGCTGCATTCAGCCTCCACACCACCCTTTCCCACTTGGCGCCGCGCCAGGCACAAAAATGGCCTATGGCTGGAGATGGGTCCCCCGCCCAAAGAGACAGCAGGGAAAATTATGCCTTGTTCTAAAGCTCTTTGGGAACTGCTTGCGTAGTCCCACAGACCTGGGGGCTGCGGGCTTTCCTGCTGCCTTCAGCCTCAAAACCACCCTTTCCCACTACGCACCGCGCTAGGCATAGAAATAGCCATACGACTGGAGATGGGTCCCCCGCCCAAAGAGCCAGCAGGGAAAACTATGCCTTGTTCTAAAGCTCTTTGGGAACCGCTTGCATAGCCCCACAGACCTGGGGGCTGCGGGCTTTCCTGCTGCATTCAGCCTCAAAGCCACCCTTTCCCACTTGGCGCCGCGCCAGGCACAAAAATGGCCTATGGCTGGAGATGGGTCCCATGCTCAAAGAGCCAGCAGGGAAAACTATGCCTTTTTCTAAAGCTCTTTGGGAACCGCTTGCGTAGCCCCACAGACCTGGGGGTGTGGGCTTTGCTGCTGCCTTCAGCCTCAAAGCCACCGTTTCCCGCTTGGCGCCGGGCCAGGCACAAAAATGGCCATACGGCTGGAGATGGGTCCCCCGCCCAAAGAGCCAGCAGGGAAAACTATGCCTTGTTCTAAAGCTCTTTGGGAACCGCTTGCGTAGCCCCACAGACCTGGGGGCTGCGGGCTTTCCTGCTGCCTTCAGCCTCAAAACCACCCTTTCCCACTTGGCGCCGCGCCAGGCACAAAAATGGCCATACGGCTGGAGATGGGTCCCCCGCCCAAAGAGCCAGCAGGGAAAACTATGCCTTGTTCTAAAGCTCTTTGGGAACCGCTTGCGTAGCCCCGCAGACCTGGGGGCTGCGGGCTTTCCTGCTGCCTTCAGCCTCGACACCACCCTTTCCCACTTGGCGCCGCGCCAGGCACAAAAATGGCCATACGGCTGGAGATGGGTCCCCCGCCCAGAGAGCCAGCAAGGAAAATTATGCCTTGTTCTAAAGCTCTTTGGGAACCGCTTGCGTAGCCCCACAGACCTGGGGGCTGCGGGCTTTCCTGCTGCCTTCAGCCTCAAAGCCACCCTTTCCCACTTGGCGTCGCGCCAGGCACAAAAATGGCCTATGGCTGGAGATAGGTCCCATGCCCAAAGACCCAGCAGGGAAAAATATGCCTTGTTCTAAAGCTCTTTGGGAACCGCATGCGTAGCCCCACAGACCTGGGGGCTGCGGGCTTTGCTGCTGCCTTCAGCCTCAAAGCCACCCTTTCCCACTTGGCGTCGCGCTAGGCACAAAAATGGCCATACGGCTGGAGATGGGTCCCCCGCCCAGAGAGCCAGCAAGGAAAATTATGCCTTGTTCTAAAGCTCTTTGGGAACCGCTTGCGTAGCCGCACAGACCTGGGGGCTGCGGGCTTTCCTGCTGCCTTCAGCCTCAAAGCCACCCTTTCCCACTTGGCGCCGCATCAGGCACAAAAATGGCCTATGGCTGGAGATGGGTCCCATGCCCAAAGAGCCAGCAAGGAAAACTATGCCTTGTTCTAAAGCTCTTTGGGAACCGCTTGCGTAGCCCCACAGACCTGGGGGCTGCAGGCTTTCCTGCTGCCTTCAGCCTCAAAGCCACCCTTTCCCACTTGGCACTCCATCAGGCAAAAAAATGGCCTATGGCTGGAGATCGGTCCCATGCCCAAAGACCCAGCAAGGAAAACTATGCCTTGTTCTAAAGCTCTTTGGGAACCGCTTGCGTGGCCCCACAGACCTGGGGCCTGCAGGCTTTGCTGCTGCCTTCAGCCTCAAAGCCACCCTTTCCCACTTGGCGCCGCGCCAGGCACAAAAATGGCCTATGGCTGGAGATGGGTCCCCCGCCCAAAGAGCCAGCAGGGAAAACTATGCCTTGTTCTAAAGCTCTTTGGGAACTGCTTGCTTGGCCCCACAGACCTGGGGGCTGCAGGCTTTCCTGCTGCCTTCAGCCTCAAAACCACCCTTTACCACTACGCACCGCGCCAGGCACAAAAATGGCCATACGGCTGGAAATGGGTCCCCCGTCCAAAGAGCCAGCAGGGAAAACTATGCCTTCTTCTAAAGCTCTTTGGGAACCGCTTGCGTAGCCCCACAGACCTGGGGGCTGCAGGCTTTCCTGCTGCCTTCAGCCTCAAAGCCACCCTTTCCCACTTGGCGCCCTATCAGGCACAAAAATGGCCTATGGCTGGAGATGGGTCCCATGCCCAAAGAGCCATCAGGGAAAACTATGCCTTGTTCTAAAGCTCTTTGGGAACCGCTTGCTTGGCCCCACAGACCTGGGGGCTGCAGGCTTTCCTGCTGCCTTCAGCCTCAAAACCACCCTTTCCCACTACGCACCGCGCCAGGCACAAAAATGGCCATACGGCTGGAGATGGGTCCCCCGCCCAAAGAGCCAGCAGGGAAAACTATGCCTTGTTCTAAAGCTCTTTGGGAACCGCTTGCGTAGCCCCACAGACCTGGGGGCTGCGGGCTTTCCTGCTGCCTTCAGCCTCGACACCACCCTTTCCCACTTGGCGCCGCGCCAGGCACAAAAATGGCCATACGGCTGGAGATGGGTCCCCCGCCCAGAGAGCCAGCAAGGAAAATTATGCCTTGTTCTAAAGCTCTTTGGGAACCGCTTGCGTAGCCCCACAGACCTGGCGCTGCGGGCTTTCCTGCTGCCTTCAGCCTCAAAGCCACCCTTTCCCACTTGGTGTCGCGCCAGGCACAAAAATGGCCTATGGCTGGAGATGGGTCCCATGCCCAAAGACCCAGAAGGGAAAACTATGCCTTGTTCTAAAGCTCTTTGGGAACCGCTTGCGTAGCCCCACAGACCTGGGGGCTGCAGGCTTTGCTGCTGCCTTCAGCCTCAAAGCCACCCTTTCCCACTTGGCGTCGCGCTAGGCACAAAAATGGCCATACGGCTGGAGATGGGTCCCCCGCCCAGAGAGCCAGCAAGGAAAATTTTGCCTTGTTCTAAAGCTCTTTGGGAACCGCTTGCGTAGCCGCACAGACCTGGGGGCTGCGGCCTTTCCTGCTGCCTTCAGCCTCAAAGCCACCCTTTCCCACTTGGCGCCGCATCAGGCACAAAAATGGCCTATGGCTGGAGATGGGGCCCATGACCAAAGAGCCAGCAAGGAAAACTATGCCTTGTTCTAAAGCTCTTTGGGAACCGCTTGCGTAGCCCCACAGACCTGGGGGCTGCAGGCTTTCCTGCTGCCTTCAGCCTCAAAGCCACCCTTTCCCACTTGGCACTCCATCAGGTAAAAAAATGGCCTATGGCTGGAAATGGGTCCCATGCCCAAAGAGCCAGCAAGGAAAACTATGCCTTGTTCTAAAGCTCTTTGGGAACCGCTTGCGTGGCCCCACAGACGTGGGGCCTGCAGGCTTTGCTGCTGCCTTCAGCCTCAAAGCCACCCTTTCCCACTTGGCGCCGCGCCAGGCACAAAAATGGCCATACGGCTGGAGATGGGTCCCCCGCCCAAAGAGCCAGCAGGGAAAACTATGCCTTGTTCTAAAGCTCTTTGGGAACCGCTTGCGTAGCCGCACAGACCTGGGGGCTGCGGGCTTTCCTGCTGCCTTCAGCGTCAAAACCACCCTTTACCACTACGCACCGCGCCAGGCACAAAAATGGCCATACGGCTGGAAATGGGTCCCCCGTCCAAAGAGCCAGCAGGGAAAACTATGCCTTCTTCTAAAGCTCTTTGGGAACCGCTTGCGTAGCCCCACAGACCTGGGGGCTGCAGGCTTTCCTGCTGCCTTCAGCCTCAAAGCCACCCTTTCCCACTTGGCGCCCTATCAGGCACAAAAATGGCCTATGGCTGGAGATGGGTCCCATGCCCAAAGAGCCATCAGGGAAAACTATGCCTTGTTCTAAAGCTCTTTGGGAACCGCTTGCTTGGCCCCACAGACCTGGGGGCTGCAGGCTTTCCTGCTGCCTTCAGCCTCAAAACCACCCTTTCCCACTACGCACCGCGCCAGGCACAAAAATGGCCATACGGCTGGAGATGGGTCCCCCGCCCAAAGAGCCAGCAGGGAAAACTATGCCTTGTTCTAAAGCCCTTTGGGAACCGCTTGCGTAGCCCCACAGACCTGGGGGCTGCGGGCTTTCCTGCTGCCTTCAGCCTCGACACCACCCTTTCCCACTTGGCGCCGCGCCAGGCACAAAAATGGCCATACGGCTGGAGATGGGTCCCCCGCCCAGAGAGCCAGCAAGGAAAATTATGCCTTGTTCTAAAGCTCTTTGGGAACCGCTTGCGTAGCCCCACAGACCTGGCGCTGCGGGCTTTCCTGCTGCCTTCAGCCTCAAAGCCACCCTTTCCCACTTGGTGTCGCGCCAGGCACAAAAATGGCCTATGGCTGGAGATGGGTCCCATGCCCAAAGACCCAGCAGGGAAAACTATGCCTTGTTCTAAAGCTCTTTGGGAACCGCTTGCGTAGCCCCACAGACCTGGGGGCTGCAGGCTTTGCTGCTGCCTTCAGCCTCAAAGCCACCCTTTCCCACTTGGCGTCGCGCTAGGCACAAAAATGGCCATACGGCTGGAGATGGGTCCCCCGCCCAGAGAGCCAGCAAGGAAAATTTTGCCTTGTTCTAAAGCTCTTTGGGAACCGCTTGCGTAGCCGCACAGACCTGGGGGCTGCGGGCTTTCCTGCTGCCTTCAGCCTCAAAGCCACCCTTTCCCACTTGGCGCCGCATCAGGCACAAAAATGGCCTATGGCTGGAGATGGGTCCCATGCCCAAAGAGCCAGCAAGGAAAACTATGCCTTGTTCTAAAGCTCTTTGGGAACCGCTTGCGTAGCCCCACACACGTGGGGGCTGCGGGCCTTCCTGCTGTATTCAGCCTCAAAGCCACCCTTTCCCACTTGGCACTCCATCAGGCAAAAAAATGGCCTATGGCTGGAGATCGGTCCCATGCCCAAAGACCCAGCAGGGAAAACTATGCCTTGTTCTAAAGCTCTTTGGGAACCGCTTGCGTGGCCCCACAGACGTGGGGCCTGCAGGCTTTGCTGCTGCCTTCAGCCTCAAAGCCACCCTTTCCCACTTGGCGCCGCGCTAGGCACAAAAATGGTCTATGGCTGGAGATGGGTCCCCCGCCCAGAGAGCCAGCAGGGAAAACTATGCCTTGTTCTAAAGCTCTTTGGGAACCGCTTGCGTAGCCCTACAGACATGGGGGCTGCGGGCTTTCCTGCTGCCTTCAGCCTCGACACCACCCTTTCCCACTTGGCGCCGTGCCAGGCACAAAAATGGCCATACGGCTGGAGATGGGTCCCCCGCCCAAAGAGCCAGCAGGGAAAACTATGCCTTGTTCTAAAGCTCTTTGGGAACCGCTTGCGTAGCCCCACAGACCTGGGGGCTGCGGGCTTTCCTGCTGCCTTCAGCCTCAAAACCACCCTTTCCCACTACGCACCGCGCCAGGCATAAAAATAGCCATACGACTGGAGATGGGTCCCCCGCCCAAAGAGCCAGCAGGGAAAACTATGCCTTGTTCTAAAGCTCTTTGGGAACCGCTTGCATAGCCCCACAGACCTGGGGGCTGCAGGCTTTGCTGCTGCCTTCAGCCTCGACAGCACCCTTTCCCACTTGGCGCCGCGCCAGGCACAAAAACGGCCTATGGCTGGAGATGGGTCCCCCGCCCAGAGAGCCAGCAGGGAAAATTATGCCTTGTTCTAAAGCTCTTTGGGAACTGCTTGCGTAGCCCCAGAGACTTGGGGGCTGCAGGCTTTCCTGCTGCCTTCAGCCTCAAAGCCACCCTTTCCCACTTGGCGCCGCGCCAGGCACAAAAATGGCCTATGGCTGGAGATGGGTCCCATGCCCAAAGAGCCAGCAGGGAAAACTATGCCTTGTTCTAAAGCTCTTTGGGAACCGCTTGCTTGGCCCCACAGACCTGGGGGCTGCAGGCTTTGCTGCTGCCTTCAGCCTCAAAACCACCCTTTCCCACTTGGCGCCGCGCCAGGCACAAAAATGGCCATACGGCTGGAGATGGGTCCCCCGCCCAAAGAGCCAGCAGGGAAAACTATGCCTTGTTCTAAAGCTCTTTGGGAACCGCTTGCGTAGCCGCACAGACCTGGGGGCTGCGGGCTTTCCTGCTGCCTTCAGCGTCAAAACCACCCTTTACCACTACGCACCGCGCCAGGCACAAAAATGGCCATACGGCTGGAAATGGGTCCCCCGTCCAAAGAGCCAGCAGGGAAAACTATGCCTTCTTCTAAAGCTCTTTGGGAACCGCTTGCTTGGCCCCACAGACCTGGGGGCTGCAGGCTTTGCTGCTGCCTTCAGCCTCAAAACCACCCTTTCCCACTTGGCGCCGCGCCAGGCACAAAAATGGCCATACGGCTGGAGATGGGTCCCCCGCCCAAAGAGCCAGCAGGGAAAACTATGCCTTGTTCTAAAGCTCTTTGGGAACCGCTTGTGTAGCCCCACAGACCTGGGGGCTGCGGGCTTTCCTGCTGCCTTCAGCCTCGACACCACCCTTTCCCACTTGGCGCCGCGCCAGGCACAAAAATGGCCATACGGCTGGAGATGGGTCCCCCGCCCAGAGAGCCAGCAAGGAAAATTATGCCTTGTTCTAAAGCTCTTTGGGAACCGCTTGCGTAGCCCCACAGACCTGGGGGCTGCAGGCTTTCCTGCTGCCTTCAGCCTCAAAGCCACCCTTTCCCACTTGGCGTCGCGCCAGGCACAAAAATGGCCTATGGCTGGAGATGGGTCCCATGCCCAAAGACCCAGCAGGGAAAACTATGCCTTGTTCTAAAGCTCTTTGGGAACCGCTTGCGTAGCCCCACAGACCTGGGGGCTGCGGGCTTTGCTGCTGCCTTCAGCCTCAAAGCCACCCTTTCCCACTTGGCGTCGCGCTAGGCACAAAAATGGCCATACGGCTGGAGATGGGTCCCCCGCCCAGAGAGCCAGCAAGGAAAATTATGCCTTGTTCTAAATCTCTTTGGGAACCGCTTGCGTAGCCGCACAGACCTGGGGGCTGCGGGCTTTCCTGCTGCCTTCAGCCTCAAAGCCACCCTTTCCCACTTGGCGCCGCATCAGGCACAAAAATGGCCTATGGCTGGAGATGGGTCCCATGCCCAAAGAGCCAGCAAGGAAAACTATGCCTTGTTCTAAAGCTCTTTGGGAACCGCTTGCGTAGCCCCACAGACCTGGGGGCTGCAGGCTTTCCTGCTGCCTTCAGCCTCAAAGCCACCCTTTCCCACTTGGCACTCCATCAGGCAAAAAAATGGCCTATGGCTGGAGATCGGTCCCATGCCCAAAGACCCAGCAAGGAAAACTATGCCTTGTTCTAAAGCTCTTTGGGAACCGCTTGCGTGGCCCCACAGACGTGGGGCCTGCAGGCTTTGCTGCTGCCTTCAGCCTCAAAGCCACCCTTTCCCACTTGGCGCCGCGCCAGGCACAAAAATGGCCTATGGCTGGAGATGGGTCCCATGCCCAAAGAGCCAGCAGGGAAAACTATGCCTTGTTCTAAAGCTCTTTGGGAACCGCTTGCTTGGCCCCACAGACCTGGGGGCTGCAGGCTTTGCTGCTGCCTTCAGCCTCAAAACCACCCTTTCCCACTTGGCGCCGCGCCAGGCACAAAAATGGCCATACGGCTGGAGATGGGTCCCCCGCCCAAAGAGCCAGCAGGGAAAACTATGCCTTGTTCTAAAGCTCTTTGGGAACCGCTTGCGTAGCCGCACAGACCTGGGGGCTGCAGGCTTTCCTCCTGCCTTCAGCCTCAAAGCCACCCTTTCCCACTTGGCGCCCTATCAGGCACAAAAATGGCCTATGGCTGGAGATGGGTCCCATGCCCAAAGAGCCATCAGGGAAAACTATGCCTTGTTCTAAAGCTCTTTGGGAACCGCTTGCGTAGCCCCACAGACCTGGGGGCTGCAGGCTTTCCTGCTGCCTTCAGCCTCAAAACCACCCTTTCCCACTACGCACCGCGCCAGGCACAAAAATGGCCATTCGGCTGGAGATGGGTCCCCCGCCCAAAGAGCCAGCAGGGAAAACTATGCCTTGTTCTAAAGCTCTTTGGGAACCGCTTGCGTAGCCCCACAGACCTGGGGGCTGCGGGCTTTCCTGCTGCCTTCAGCCTCGACACCACCCTTTCCCACTTGGCGCCGCGCCAGGCACAAAAATGGCCATACGGCTGGAGATGGGTCCCATGCCCAGAGAGCCAGCAAGGAAAATTATGCCTTGTTCTAAAGCTCTTTGGGAACCGCTTGCGTAGCCGCACAGACCTGGGGGCTGCGGGCTTTCCTGCTGCCTTCAGCCTCAAAGCCACCCTTTCCCACTTGGCGCCGCATCAGGCACAAAAAAGGCCTATGGCTGGAGATGGGTCCCATGCCCAAAGAGCCAGCAAGGAAAACTATGCCTTGTTCTAAAGCTCTTTGGGAACCGCTTGCGTAGCCCCACAGACCTGGGGGCTGCAGGCTTTCCTGCTGCCTTCAGCCTCAAAGCCACCCTTTCACACTTGGCACTCCATCAGGCAAAAAAATGGCCTATGGCTGGAGATCGGTCCCATGCCCAAAGACCCAGCAAGGAAAACTATGCCTTGTTCTAAAGCTCTTTGGGAACCGCTTGCGTGGCCCCACAGACGTGGGGCCTGCAGGCTTTGCTGCTGCCTTCAGCCTCAAAGCCACCCTTTCCCACTTGGCGCCGCGCCAGGCACAAATATGGCCTATGGCTGGAGATGGGTCCCATGCCCAAAGAGCCAGCAGGGAAAACTATGCCTTGTTCTAAAGCTCTTTGGGAACCGCTTGCTTGGCCCCACAGACCTGGGGGCTGCAGGCTTTGCTGCTGCCTTCAGCCTCAAAACCACCCTTTCCCACTTGGCGCCCTATCAGGCACAAAAATGGCCATACGGCTGGAGATGGGTCCCCCGCCCAAAGAGCCAGCAGGGAAAACTATGCCTTGTTCTAAAGCTCTTTGGGAACCGCTTGCGTAGCCGCACAGACCTGGGGGCTGCGGGCTTTGCTGCTGCCTTCAGCGTCAAAACCACCCTTTACCACTACGCACCGCGCCAGGCACAAAAATGGCCATACGGCTGGAAATGGGTCCCCCGTCCAAAGAGCCAGCAGGGAAAACTATGCCTTCTTCTAAAGCTCTTTGGGAACCGCTTGCGTAGCCCCACAGACCTGGGGGCTGCAGGCTTTCCTGCTGCCTTCAGCCTCAAAGCCACCCTTTCCCACTTGGCCCCCTATCAGGCACAAAAATGGCCTATGGCTGGAGATGGGTCCCATGCCCAAAGAGCCAGCAGGGAAAACTATGCCTTGTTCTAAAGCTCTTTGGGAACCGCTTGCTTGGCCCCACAGACCTGGGGGCTGCAGGTTTTCCTGCTGCCTTCAGCCTCAAAACCACCCTTTCCCACTACGCACCGCGCCAGGCACAAAAATGGCCATACGGCTGGAGATGGGTCCCATGCCCAAAGACCCAGCAGGGAAAACTATGCCTTGTTCTAAAGCTCTTTGGGAACCGCTTGCGTAGCCCCACAGACCTGGGGGCTGCGGGCTTTCCTGCTGCCTTCAGCCCCGACACCACCCTTTCCCACTTGGCGCCGCGCCAGACACAAAAATGGCCATACGGCTGGAGATGGGTCCCCCGCCCAGAGAGCCAGCAAGGAAAATTATGCCTTGTTCTAAAGCTCTTTGGGAACCGCTTGCGTAGCCCCACAGACCTGGGGGCTGCGGGCTTTCCTGCTGCCTTCAGCCTCGACACCACCCTTTCCCACTTGGCGCCGCGCCAGGCACAAAAATGGCCATACGGCTGGAGATGGGTCCCCCGCCCAGAGAGCCAGCAAGGAAAACTATGCCTTGTTCTAAAGCTCTTTGGGAACCGCTTGCGTAGCCCCACAGACCTGGCGCTGCGGGCTTTCCTGCTGCCTTCAGCCTCAAAGCCACCCTTTCCCACTTGGTGTCGCGCCAGGCACAAAAATGGCCTATGGCTGGAGATGGGTCCCATGCCCAAAGACCCAGCAGGGAAAACTATGCCTTGTTCTAAAGCTCTTTGGGAACCGCTTGCGTAGCCCCACAGACCTGGGGGCTGCAGGCTTTCCTGCTGCCTTCAGCCTCAAAGCCACCCTTTCCCACTTGGCACTCCATCAGGTAAAAAAATGGCCTATGGCTGGAGATCGGTCCCATGCCCAAAGAGCCAGCAAGGAAAACTATGCCTTGTTCTAAAGCTCTTTGGGAACCGCTTGCGTGGCCCCACAGACGTGGGGCCTGCAGGCTTTGCTGCTGCCTTCAGCCTCAAAGCCACCCTTTCCCACTTGGCGCCGCGCTAGGCACAAAAATGGTCTATGGCTGGAGATGGGTCCCCCGCCCAGAGAGCCAGCAGGGAAAACTATGCCTTGTTCTAAAGCTCTTTGGGAACCGCTTGCGTAGCCCTACAGACATGGGGGCTGCGGGCTTTCCTGCTGCCTTCAGCCTCGACACCACCCTTTCCCACTTGGCGCCGTGCCAGGCACAAAAATGGCCATACGGCTGGAGATGGGTCCCCCGCCCAAAGAGCCAGCAGGGAAAACTATGCCTTGTTCTAAAGCTCTTTGGGAACCGCTTGCGTAGCCCCAAAGACCTGGGGGCTGCGGGCTTTCCTGCTGCCTTCAGCCTCAAAACCACCCTTTCCCACTACGCACCGCGCCAGGCATAAAAATAGCCATACGACTGGATATGGGTCCCCCGCCCAAAGAGCCAGCAGGGAAAACTATGCCTTGTTCTAAAGCTCTTTGGGAACCGCTTGCATAGCCCCACAGACCTGGGGGCTGCAGGCTTTGCTGCTGCCTTCAGCCTCGACAGCACCCTTTCCCACTTGGCGCCGCGCCAGGCACAAAAACGGCCTATGGCTGGAGATGGGTCCCCCGCCCAGAGAGCCAGCAGGGAAAATTATGCCTTGTTCTAAAGCTCTTTGGGAACTGCTTGCGTAGCCCCAGAGACTTGGGGGCTGCAGGCTTTCCTGCTGCCTTCAGCGTCAAAGCCACCCTTTCCCACTTGGCGCCGCGCCAGGCACAAAAATGGCCTATGGCTGGAGATGGGTCCCATGCCCAAAGAGCCAGCAGGGAAAACTATGCCTTGTTCTAAAGCTCTTTGGGAACCGCTTGCTTGGCCCCACAGACCTGGGGGCTGCAGGCTTTGCTGCTGCCTTCAGCCTCAAAACCACCCTTTCCCACTTGGCGCCGCGCCAGGCACAAAAATGGCCATACGGCTGGAGATGGGTCCCCCGCCCAAAGAGCCAGCAGGGAAAACTATGCCTTGTTCTAAAGCTCTTTGGGAACCTCTTGCGTAGCCGCACAGACCTGGGGGCTGCGGGCTTTCCTGCTGCCTTCAGCGTCAAAACCACCCTTTACCACTACGCACCGCGCCAGGCACAAAAATGGCCATACGGCTGGAAATGGGTCCCCCGTCCAAAGAGCCAGCAGGGAAAACTATGCCTTCTTCTAAAGCTCTTTGGGAACCGCTTGCGTAGCCCCACAGACCTGGGGGCTGCGGGCTTTGCTGCTGCCTTCAGCCTCAAAGCCACCCTTTCCCACTTGGCGTCGCGCTAGGCACAAAAATGGCCATACGGCTGGAGATGGGTCCCCCGCCCAGAGAGCCAGCAAGGAAAATTATGCCTTGTTCTAAATCTCTTTGGGAACCGCTTGCGTAGCCGCACAGACCTGGGGGCTGCGGGCTTTCCTGCTGCCTTCAGCCTCAAAGCCACCCTTTCCCACTTGGCGCCGCATCAGGCACAAAAATGGCCTATGGCTGGAGATGGGTCCCATGCCCAAAGAGCCAGCAAGGAAAACTATGCCTTGTTCTAAAGCTCTTTGGGAACCGCTTGCGTAGCCCCACAGACCTGGGGGCTGCAGGCTTTCCTGCTGCCTTCAGCCTCAAAGCCACCCTTTCCCACTTGGCACTCCATCAGGCAAAAAAATGGCCTATGGCTGGAGATCGGTCCCATGCCCAAAGACCCAGCAAGGAAAACTATGCCTTGTTCTAAAGCTCTTTGGGAACCGCTTGCGTGGCCCCACAGACGTGGGGCCTGCAGGCTTTGCTGCTGCCTTCAGCCTCAAAGCCACCCTTTCCCACTTGGCGCCGCGCCAGGCACAAAAATGGCCTATGGCTGGAGATGGGTCCCATGCCCAAAGAGCCAGCAGGGAAAACTATGCCTTGTTCTAAAGCTCTTTGGGAACCGCTTGCTTGGCCCCACAGACCTGGGGGCTGCAGGCTTTGCTGCTGCCTTCAGCCTCAAAACCACCCTTTCCCACTTGGCGCCGCGCCAGGCACAAAAATGGCCATACGGCTGGAGATGGGTCCCCCGCCCAAAGAGCCAGCAGGGAAAACTATGCCTTGTTCTAAAGCTCTTTGGGAACCGCTTGCGTAGCCGCACAGACCTGGGGGCTGCGGGCTTTCCTGCTGCCTTCAGCGTCAAAACCACCCTTTACCACTACGCACCGCGCCAGGCACAAAAATGGCCATACGGCTGGAAATGGGTCCCCCGTCCAAAGAGCCAGCAGGGAAAACTATGCCTTCTTCTAAAGCTCTTTGGGAACCGCTTGCGTAGCCCCACAGACCTGGGGGCTGCAGGCTTTCCTCCTGCCTTCAGCCTCAAAGCCACCCTTTCCCACTTGGCGCCCTATCAGGCACAAAAATGGCCTATGGCTGGAGATGGGTCCCATGCCCAAAGAGCCATCAGGGAAAACTATGCCTTGTTCTAAAGCTCTTTGGGAACCGCTTGCGTAGCCCCACAGACCTGGGGGCTGCAGGCTTTCCTGCTGCCTTCAGCCTCAAAACCACCCTTTCCCACTACGCACCGCGCCAGGCACAAAAATGGCCATACGGCTGGAGATGGGTCCCCCGCCCAAAGAGCCAGCAGGGAAAACTATGCCTTGTTCTAAAGCTCTTTGGGAACCGCTTGCGTAGCCCCACAGACCTGGGGGCTGCGGGCTTTCCTGCTGCCTTCAGCCTCGACACCACCCTTTCCCACTTGGCGCCGCGCCAGGCACAAAAATGGCCATACGGCTGGAGATGGGTCCCATGCCCAAAGACCCAGCAGGGAAAACTATGCCTTGTTCTAAAGCTCTTTGGGAACCGCTTGCGTAGCCCCACAGACCTGGGGGCTGCGGGCTTTCCTGCTGCCTTCAGCCTCAAAGCCACCCTTTCCCACTTGGCGTCGCGCTAGGCACAAAAATGGCCATACGGCTGGAGATGGGTCCCCCGCCCAGAGAGCCAGCAAGGAAAATTATGCCTTGTTCTAAAGCTCTTTGGGAACCGCTTGCGTAGCCGCACAGACCTGGGGGCTGCGGGCTTTCCTGCTGCCTTCAGCCTCAAAGCCACCCTTTCCCACTTGGCGCCGCATCAGGCACAAAAATGGCCTATGGCTGGAGATGGGTCCCATGCCCAAAGAGCCAGCAAGGAAAACTATGCCTTGTTCTAAAGCTCTTTGGGAACCGCTTGCGTAGCCCCACAGACCTGGGGGCTGCAGGCTTTCCTGCTGCCTTCAGCCTCAAAGCCACCCTTTCACACTTGGCACTCCATCAGGCAAAAAAATGGCCTATGGCTGGAGATCGGTCCCATGCCCAAAGACCCAGCAAGGAAAACTATGCCTTGTTCTAAAGCTCTTTGGGAACCGCTTGCGTGGCCCCACAGACGTGGGGCCTGCAGGCTTTGCTGCTGCCTTCAGCCTCAAAGCCACCCTTTCCCACTTGGCGCCGCGCCAGGCACAAAAATGGCCTATGGCTGGAGATGGGTCCCATGCCCAAAGAGCCAGCAGGGAAAACTATGCCTTGTTCTAAAGCTCTTTGGGAACCGCTTGCTTGGCCCCACAGACCTGGGGGCTGCAGGCTTTGCTGCTGCCTTCAGCCTCAAAACCACCCTTTCCCACTTGGCGCCGCGCCAGGCACAAAAATGGCCATACGGCTGGAGATGGGTCCCCCGCCCAAAGAGCCAGCAGGGAAAACTATGCCTTGTTCTAAAGCTCTTTGGGAACCGCTTGCGTAGCCGCACAGACCTGGGGGCTGCGGGCTTTGCTGCTGCCTTCAGCGTCAAAACCACCCTTTACCACTACGCACCGCGCCAGGCACAAAAATGGCCATACGGCTGGAAATGGGTCCCCCGTCCAAAGAGCCAGCAGGGAAAACTATGCCTTCTTCTAAAGCTCTTTGGGAACCGCTTGCGTAGCCCCACAGACCTGGGGGCTGCAGGCTTTCCTGCTGCCTTCAGCCTCAAAGCCACCCTTTCCCACTTGGCGCCCTATCAGGCACAAAAATGGCCTATGGCTGGAGATGGGTCCCATGCCCAAAGAGCCATCAGGGAAAACTATGCCTTGTTCTAAAGCTCTTTGGGAACCGCTTGCGTAGCCGCACAGACCTGGGGGCTGCAGGTTTTCCTGCTGCCTTCAGCCTCAAAACCACCCTTTCCCACTACGCACCGCGCCAGGCACAAAAATGGCCATACGGCTGGAGATGGGTCCCCCGCCCAAAGAGCCAGCAGGGAAAACTATGCCTTGTTCTAAAGCTCTTTGGGAACCGCTTGCGTAGCCCCACAGACCTGGGGGCTGCGGGCTTTCCTGCTGCCTTCAGCCTCGACACCACCCTTTCCCACTTGGCGCCGCGCCAGACACAAAAATGGCCATACGGCTGGAGATGGGTCCCCCGCCCAGAGAGCCAGCAAGGAAAACTATGCCTTGTTCTAAAGCTCTTTGGGAACCGCTTGCGTAGCCCCACAGACCTGGCGCTGCGGGCTTTCCTGCTGCCTTCAGCCTCAAAGCCACCCTTTCCCACTTGGTGTCGCGCCAGGCACAAAAATGGCCTATGGCTGGAGATGGGTCCCATGCCCAAAGACCCAGCAGGGAAAACTATGCCTTGTTCTAAAGCTCTTTGGGAACCGCTTGCGTAGCCCCACAGACCTGGGGGCTGCAGGCTTTGCTGCTGCCTTAAGCCTCAAATCCACCCTTTCCCACTTGGCGTCGCGCTAGGCACAAAAATGGCCATACGGCTGGAGATGGGTCCCCCGCCCAGAGAGCCAGCAAGGAAAATTTTGCCTTGTTCTAAAGCTCTTTGGGAACCGCTTGCGTAGCCGCACAGACCTGGGGGCTGCGGGCTTTCCTGCTGCCTTCAGCCTCAAAGCCACCCTTTCCCACTTGGCGCCGCATCAGGCACAAAAATGGCCTATGGCTGGAGATGGGGCCCATGCCCAAAGAGCCAGCAAGGAAAACTATGCCTTGTTCTAAAGCTCTTTGGGAACCGCTTGCGTAGCCCCACAGACCTGGGGGCTGCAGGCTTTCCTGCTGCCTTCAGCCTCAAAGCCACCCTTTCCCACTTGGCACTCCATCAGGTAAAAAAATGGCCTATGGCTGGAGATCGGTCCCATGCCCAAAGAGCCAGCAAGGAAAACTATGCCTTGTTCTAAAGCTCTTTGGGAACCGCTTGCGTGGCCCCACAGACGTGGGGCCTGCAGGCTTTGCTGCTGCCTTCAGCCTCAAAGCCACCCTTTCCCACTTGGCGCCGCGCTAGGCACAAAAATGGTCTATGGCTGGAGATGGGTCCCCCGCCCAGGGAGCCAGCAGGGAAAACTATGCCTTGTTCTAAAGCTCTTTGGGAACCGCTTGCGTAGCCCTACAGACATGGGGGCTGCGGGCTTTCCTGCTGCCTTCAGCCTCGACACCACCCTTTCCCACTTGGCGCCGTGCCAGGCACAAAAATGGCCATACGGCTGGAGATGGGTCCCCCGCCCAAAGAGCCAGCAGGGAAAACTATGCCTTGTTCTAAAGCTCTTTGGGAACCGCTTGCATAGCCCCACAGACCTGGGGGCTGCAGGCTTTGCTGCTGCCTTCAGCCTCGACAGCACCCTTTCCCACTTGGCGCCGCGCCAGGCACAAAAACGGCCTATGGCTGGAGATGGGTCCCCCGCCCAGAGAGCCAGCAGGGAAAATTATGCCTTGTTCTAAAGCTCTTTGGGAACTGCTTGCGTAGCCCCAGAGACTTGGGGGCTGCAGGCTTTCCTGCTGCCTTCAGCCTCAAAGCCACCCTTTCCCACTTGGCGCCGCGCCAGGCACAAAAATGGCCTATGGCTGGAGATGGGTCCCATGCCCAAAGAGCCAGCAGGGAAAACTATGCCTTGTTCTAAAGCTCTTTGGGAACCGCTTGCTTGGCCCCACAGACCTGGGGGCTGCAGGCTTTGCTGCTGCCTTCAGCCTCAAAACCACCCTTTCCCACTTGGCGCCGCGCCAGGCACAAAAATGGCCATACGGCTGGAGATGGGTCCCCCGCCCAAAGAGCCAGCAGGGAAAACTATGCCTTGTTCTAAAGCTCTTTGGGAACCTCTTGCGTGGCCGCACAGACCTGGGGGCTGCGGGCTTTCCTGCTGCCTTCAGCGTCAAAACCACCCTTTACCACTACGCACCGCGCCAGGCACAAAAATGGCCATACGGCTGGAAATGGGTCCCCCGTCCAAAGAGCCAGCAGGGAAAACTATGCCTTCTTCTAAAGCTCTTTGGGAACCGCTTGCGTAGCCCCACAGACCTGGGGGCTGCAGGCTTTCCTGCTGCCTTCAGCCTCAAAACCACCCTTTCCCACTTGGCGCCGCGCCAGGCACAAAAATGGCCATACGGCTGGAGATGGGTCCCCCGCCCAAAGAGCCAGCAGGGAAAACTATGCCTTGTTCTAAAGCTCTTTGGGAACCGCTTGTGTAGCCCCACAGACCTGGGGGCTGCGGGATTTCCTGCTGCCTTCAGCCTCAAAGCCACCCTTTCCCACTTGGCGCCGCATCAGGCACAAAAATGGCCTATGGCTGGAGATGGGGCCCATGCCCAAAGAGCCAGCAAGGAAAACTATGCCTTGTTCTAAAGCTCTTTGGGAACCGCTTGCGTAGCCCCACAGACCTGGGGGCTGCAGGCTTTCCTGCTGCCTTCAGCCTCAAACCACCCTTTCCCACTTGGCACTCCATCAGGTAAAAAAATGGCCTATGGCTGGAGATCGGTCCCATGCCCAAAGAGCCAGCAAGGAAAACTATGCCTTGTTCTAAAGCTCTTTGGGAACCGCTTGCGTGGCCCCACAGACGTGGGGCCTGCAGGCTTTGCTGCTGCCTTCAGCCTCAAAGCCACCCTTTCCCACTTGGCGCCGCGCTAGGCACAAAAATGGTCTATGGCTGGAGATGGGTCCCCCGCCCAGAGAGCCAGCAGGGAAAACTATGCCTTGTTCTAAAGCTCTTTGGGAACCGCTTGCGTAGCCCTACAGACATGGGGGCTGCGGGCTTTCCTGCTGCCTTCAGCCTCGACACCACCCTTTCCCACTTGGCGCCGTGCCAGGCACAAAAATGGCCATACGGCTGGAGATGGGTCCCCCGCCCAAAGAGCCAGCAGGGAAAACTATGCCTTGTTCTAAAGCTCTTTGGGAACCGCTTGCGTAGCCCCAAAGACCTGGGGGCTGCGGGCTTTCCTGCTGCCTTCAGCCTCAAAACCACCCTTTCCCACTACGCACCGCGCCAGGCATAAAAATAGCCATACGACTGGAGATGGGTCCCCCGCCCAAAGAGCCAGCAGGGAAAACTATGCCTTGTTCTAAAGCTCTTTGGGAACCGCTTGCATAGCCCCACAGACCTGGGGGCTGCAGGCTTTGCTGCTGCCTTCAGCCTCGACAGCACCCTTTCCCACTTGGCGCCGCGCCAGGCACAAAAACGGCCTATGGCTGGAGATGGGTCCCCCGCCCAGAGAGCCAGCAGGGAAAATTATGCCTTGTTCTAAAGCTCTTTGGGAACTGCTTGCGTAGCCCCAGAGACTTGGGGGCTGCAGGCTTTCCTGCTGCCTTCAGCCTCAAAGCCACCCTTTCCCACTTGGCGCCGCGCCAGGCACAAAAATGGCCTATGGCTGGAGATGGGTCCCATGCACAAAGAGCCAGCAGGGAAAACTATGCCTTGTTCTAAAGCTCTTTGGGAACCGCTTGCTTGGCCCCACAGACCTGGGGGCTGCAGGCTTTGCTGCTGCCTTCAGCCTCAAAACCACCCTTTCCCACTTGGCACCGCGCCAGGCACAAAAATGGCCATACGGCTGGAGATGGGTCCCCCGCCCAAAGAGCCAGCAGGGAAAACTATGCCTTGTTCTAAAGCTCTTTGGGAACCGCTTGCGTAGCCGCACAGACCTGGGGGCTGCGGGCTTTCCTGCTGCCTTCAGCGTCAAAGCCACCCTTTCCCACTACGCACCGCGCCAGGCACAAAAATGGCCATACGGCTGGAAATGGGTCCCCCGTCCAAAGAGCCAGCAGGGAAAACTATGCCTTCTTCTAAAGCTCTTTGGGAACCGCTTGCGTAGCCCCACAGACCTGGGGGCTGCAGGCTTTCCTGCTGCCTTCAGCCTCAAAACCACCCTTTCCCACTTGGCGCCGCGCCAGGCACAAAAATGGCCATACGGCTGGAGATGGGTCCCCCGCCCAAAGAGCCAGCAGGGAAAACTATGCCTTGTTCTAAAGCTCTTTGGGAACCGCTTGTGTAGCCCCACAGACCTGGGGGCTGCGGGCTTTCCTGCTGCCTTCAGCCTCGACACCACCCTTTCCCACTTGGCGCCGCGCCAGGCACAAAAATGGCCTATGGCTGGAGATGGGTCCCCCGCCCAAAGAGCCAGCAGGGAAAACTATGCCTTGTTCTAAAGCTCTTTGGGAACCGCTTGCGTAGCCCCACAGACCTGGGGGCTGCGGGCTTTGCTGCTGCCTTCAGCCTCAAAGCCACCCTTTCCCACTTGGCGTCGCGCTAGGCACAAAAATGGCCATACGGCTGGAGATGGGTCCCCCGCCCAGAGAGCCAGCAAGGAAAATTATGCCTTGTTCTAAAGCTCTTTGGGAACCGCTTGCGTAGCACCACAGACCTGGGGGCTGCGGGCTTTCCTGCTGCCTTCAGCGTCAAAGCCACCCTTTCCCACTTGGCGCCGCATCAGGCACAAAAATGGCCTATGGCTGGAGATGGGTCCCATGCCCAAAGAGCCAGCAAGGAAAACTATGCCTTGTTCTAAAGCTCTTTGGGAACCGCTTGCGTAGCCCCACAGACCTGGGGGCTGCAGGCTTTCCTGCTGCCTTCAGCCTCAAAGCCACCCTTTCCCACTTGGCACTCCATCAGGCAAAAAAATGGCCTATGGCTGGAGATCGGTCCCATGCCCAAAGACCCAGCAAGGAAAACTATGCCTTGTTCTAAAGCTCTTTGGGAACCGCTTGCGTGGCCCCACAGACGTGGGGCCTGCAGGCTTTGCTGCTGCCTTCAGCCTCAAAGCCACCCTTTCCCACTTGGCGCCGCGCCAGGCACAAAAATGGCCATACGGCTGGAGATGGGTCCCATGCCCAAAGAGCCAGCAGGGAAAACTATGCCTTGTTCTAAAGCTCTTTGGGAACCGCTTGCTTGGCCCCACAGACCTGGGGGCTGCAGGCTTTGCTGCTGCCTTCAGCCTCAAAACCACCCTTTCCCACTTGGCGCCGCGCCAGGCACAAAAATGGCCATACGGCTGGAGATGGGTCCCCCGCCCAAAGAGCCAGCAGGGAAAACTATGCCTTGTTCTAAAGCTCTTTGGGAACCGCTTGCGTAGCCGCACAGACCTGGGGGCTGCGGGCTTTCCTGCTGCCTTCAGCGTCAAAACCACCCTTTACCACTACGCACCGCGCCAGGCACAAAAATGGCCATACGGCTGGAAATGGGTCCCCCGTCCAAAGAGCCAGCAGGGAAAACTATGCCTTCTTCTAAAGCTCTTTGGGAACCGCTTGCGTAGCCCCACAGACCTGGGGGCTGCAGGCTTTCCTCCTGCCTTCAGCCTCAAAGCCACCCTTTCCCACTTGGCGCCCTATCAGGCACAAAAATGGCCTATGGCTGGAGATGGGTCCCATGCCCAAAGACCCAGCAGGGAAAACTATGCCTTGTTCTAAAGCTCTTTGGGAACCGCTTGCTTGGCCCCACAGACCTGGGGGCTGCAGGCTTTCCTGCTGCCTTCAGCCTCAAAACCACCCTTTCCCACTACGCACCGCGCCAGGCACAAAAATGGCCATACGGCTGGAGATGGGTCCCCCGCCCAGAGAGCCAGCAAGGAAAATTATGCCTTGTTCTAAAGCTCTTTGGGAACCGCTTGCGTAGCCCCACAGACCTGGCGCTGCGGGCTTTCCTGCTGCCTTCAGCCTCAAAGCCACCCTTTCCCACTTGGTGTCGCGCCAGGCACAAAAATGGCCTATGGCTGGAGATGGGTCCCATGCCCAAAGACCCAGCAGGGAAAACTATGCCTTGTTCTAAAGCTCTTTGGGAACCGCTTGCGTAGCCCCACAGACCTGGGGGCTGCAGGCTTTGCTGCTGCCTTCAGCCTCAAAGCCACCCTTTCCCACTTGGCGTCGCGCTAGGCACAAAAATGGCCATACGGCTGGAGATGGGTCCCCCGCCCAGAGAGCCAGCAAGGAAAATTTTGCCTTGTTCTAAAGCTCTTTGGGAACCGCTTGCGTAGCCGCACAGACCTGGGGGCTGCGGGCTTTCCTGCTGCCTTCAGCCTCAAAGCCACCCTTTCCCACTTGGCGCCGCGCCAGGCACAAAAATGGCCTATGGCTGGAGATGGGGCCATGCCCAAAGAGCCAGCAAGGAAAACTATGCCTTGTTCTAAAGCTCTTTGGGAACCGCTTGCGTAGCCCCACAGACCTGGGGGCTGCAGGCTTTCCTGCTGCCTTCAGCCTCAAAGCCACCCTTTCCCACTTGGCACTCCATCAGGTAAAAAAATGATCTATGGCTGGAGATCGGTCCCATGCCCAAAGACCCAGCAAGGAAAACTATGCCTTGTTCTAAAGCTCTTTGGGAACCGCTTGCGTGGCCCCACAGACGTGGGGCCTGCAGGCTTTGCTGCTGCCTTCAGCCTCAAAGCCACCCTTTCCCACTTGGCGTCGCGCTAGGCACAAAAATGGTCTATGGCTGGAGATGGGTCCCCCGCCCAGAGAGCCAGCAGGGAAAACTATGCCTTGTTCTAAAGCTCTTTGGGAACCGCTTGCGTAGCCCTACAGACCTGGGGGCTGCGGGCTTTCCTGCTGCCTTCAGCCTCGACACCACCCTTTCCCACTTGGCGCCGTGCCAGGCACAAAAATGGCCATACGGCTGGAGATGGGTCCCCCGCCCAGAGAGCCAGCAAGGAAAATTATGCCTTGTTCTAAAGCTCTTTGGGAACCGCTTGCGTAGCCGCACAGACCTGGGGGCTGCGGGCTTTCCTGCTGCCTTCAGCCTCAAAGCCACCCTTTCCCACTTGGCGCCGCATCAGGCACAAAAATGGCCTATGGCTGGAGATGGGTCCCATGCCCAAAGAGCCAGCAAGGAAAACTATGCCTTGTTCTAAAGCTCTTTGGGAACCGCTTGCGTAGCCCCACAGACCTGGGGGCTGCAGGCTTTCCTGCTGCCTTCAGCCTCAAAGCCACCCTTTCACACTTGGCACTCCATCAGGCAAAAAAATGGCCTATGGCTGGAGATCGGTCCCATGCCCAAAGACCCAGCAAGGAAAACTATGCCTTGTTCTAAAGCTCTTTGGGAACCGCTTGCGTGGCCCCACAGACGTGGGGCCTGCAGGCTTTGCTGCTGCCTTCAGCCTCAAAGCCACCCTTTCCCACTTGGCGCCGCGCCAGGCACAAAAATGGCCTATGGCTGGAGATGGGTCCCATGCCCAAAGAGCCAGCAGGGAAAACTATGCCTTGTTCTAAAGCTCTTTGGGAACCGCTTGCTTGGCCCCACAGACCTGGGGGCTGCAGGCTTTGCTGCTGCCTTCAGCCTCAAAACCACCCTTTCCCACTTGGCGCCGCGCCAGGCACAAAAATGGCCATACGGCTGGAGATGGGTCCCCCGCCCAAAGAGCCAGCAGGGAAAACTATGCCTTGTTCTAAAGCTCTTTGGGAACCGCTTGCGTAGCCCCACAGACCTGGGGGCTGCGGGCTTTGCTGCTGCCTTCAGCGTCAAAACCACCCTTTACCACTACGCACCGCGCCAGGCACAAAAATGGCCATACGGCTGGAAATGGGTCCCCTGTCCAAAGAGCCAGCAGGGAAAACTATGCCTTGTTCTAAAGCTCTTTGGGAACCGCTTGCTTGGCCCCACAGACCTGGGGGCTGCAGGTTTTCCTGCTGCCTTCAGCCTCAAAACCACCCTTTCCCACTACGCACCGCGCCAGGCACAAAAATGGCCATACGGCTGGAGATGGGTCCCCCGCCCAAAGAGCCAGCAGGGAAAACTATGCCTTGTTCTAAAGCTCTTTGGGAACCGCTTGCGTAGCCCCACAGACCTGGGGGCTGCGGGCTTTCCTGCTGCCTTCAGCCTCGACACCACCCTTTCCCACTTGGCGCCGCGCCAGGCACAAAAATGGCCATACGGCTGGAGATGGGTCCCCCGCCCAGAGAGCAAGCAAGGAAAATTATGCCTTGTTCTAAAGCTCTTTGGGAACCGCTTGCGTAGCCCCACAGACCTGGCGCTGCGGGCTTTCCTGCTGCCTTCAGCCTCAAAGCCACCCTTTCCCACTTGGTGTCGCGCCAGGCACAAAAATGGCCTATGGCTGGAGATGGGTCCCATGCCCAAAGACCCAGCAGGGAAAACTATGCCTTGTTCTAAAGCTCTTTGGGAACCGCTTGCGTAGCCCCACAGACCTGGGGGCTGCAGGCTTTGCTGCTGCCTTCAGCCTCAAAGCCACCCTTTCCCACTTGGCGTCGCGCTAGGCACAAAAATGGCCATACGGCTGGAGATGGGTCCCCCGCCCAGAGAGCCAGCAAGGAAAATTTTGCCTTGTTCTAAAGCTCTTTGGGAACCGCTTGCGTAGCCGCACAGACCTGGGGGCTGCGGGCTTTCCTGCTGCCTTCAGCCTCAAAGCCACCCTTTCCCACTTGGCGCCGCGCCAGGCACAAAAATGGCCTATGGCTGGAGATGGGGCCCATGCCCAAAGAGCCAGCAAGGAAAACTATGCCTTGTTCTAAAGCTCTTTGGGAACCGCTTGCGTAGCCCCACAGACCTGGGGGCTGCAGGCTTTCCTGCTGCCTTCAGCCTCAAAGCCACCCTTTCCCACTTGGCACTCCATCAGGTAAAAAAATGGCCTATGGCTGGAGATCGGTCCCATGCCCAAAGACCCAGCAAGGAAAACTATGCCTTGTTCTAAAGCTCTTTGGGAACCGCTTGCGTGGCCCCACAGACGTGGGGCCTGCAGGCTTTGCTGCTGCCTTCAGCCTCAAAGCCACCCTTTCCCACTTGGCGCCGCGCTAGGCACAAAAATGGTCTATGGCTGGAGATGGGTCCCCCGCCCAGAGAGCCAGCAGGGAAAACTATGCCTTGTTCTAAAGCTCTTTGGGAACCGCTTGCGTAGCCCTACAGACATGGGGGCTGCGGGCTTTGCTGCTGCCTTCAGCCTCGACAGCACCCTTTCCCACTTGGCGCCGTGCCAGGCACAAAAATGGCCTATGGCTGGAGATGGGTCCCATGCCCAAAGAGCCAGCAGGGAAAACTATGCCTTGTTCTAAAGCTCTTTGGGAACCGCTTGCGTAGCCCCACAGACCTGGGGGCTGCAGGCTTTGCTGCTGCCTTCAGCCTCAAAACCACCCTTTCCCACTTGGCGCCGCGCCAGGCACAAAAATGGCCATACGGCTGGAGATGGGTCCCCCGCCCAAAGAGCCAGCAGGGAAAACTATGCCTTGTTCTAAAGCTCTTTGGGAACCGCTTGCGTAGCCCCACAGACCTGGGGGCTGCGGGCTTTCCTGCTGCCTTCAGCGTCAAAACCACCCTTTACCACTACGCACCGCGCCAGGCACAAAAATGGCCATACGGCTGGAAATGGGTCCCCCGTCCAAAGAGCCAGCAGGGAAAACTATGCCTTGTTCTAAAGCTCTTTGGGAACCGCTTGCGTAGCCCCACAGACCTGGGGGCTGCAGGCTTTCCTGCTGCCTTCAGCCTCAAAGCCACCCTTTCCCACTTGGCGCCCTATCAGGCACAAAAATGGCCTATGCCTGGAGATGGGTCCCATGCCCAAAGAGCCATCAGGGAAAACTATGCCTTGTTCTAAAGCTCTTTGGGAACCGCTTGCTTGGACCCGCAGACCTGGGGGCTGCAGGCTTTCCTGCTGCCTTCAGCCTCAAAACCACCCTTTCCCACTACGCACCGCGCCAGGCACAAAAATGGCCATACGGCTGGAGATGGGTCCCCCGCCCAAAGAGCTAGCAGGGAAAACTATGCCTTGTTCTAAAGCTCTTTGGGAACCACTTGCGTAGCCCCACAGACCTGGGGGCTGTGGGCTTTCCTGCTGCCTTCAGCCTCGACACCACCCTTTCCCACTTGGCGCCGCGCCAAGCACAAAAATGGCCATACGGCTGGAGATGGGTCCCCCGCCCAAAGAGCCAGCAGGGAAAACTATGCCTTTTTCTAAAGCTCTTTGGGAACCGCTTGCGTAGCCCCACAGACCTGGGGGTGTGGGCTTTGCTGCTGCCTTCAGCCTCAAAGCCACCCTTTCCCGCTTGGCGCCGGGCCAGGCACAAAAATGGCCATACAGCTGGAGATGGGTGCCCCGCCCAAAGAGCCAGCAGGGAAAACTATGCCTTGTTCTAAAGCTCTTTGGGAACCGCTTGCGTAGCCCCACAGACCTGGGGGCTGCGGGCTTTCCTGCTGCCTTCAGCCTCAAAACCACCCTTTCCCACTTGGCGCCGCGCCAGGCACAAAAATGGCCATACGGCTGGAGATGGGTCCCCCGCCCAAAGAGCCAGCAGGGAAAACTATGCCTTGTTCTAAAGCTCTTTGGGAACCGCTTGCGTAGCCCCACAGACCTGGGGGCTGCGGGCTTTCCTGCTGCCTTCAGCCTCGACACCACCCTTTCCCACTTGGCGCCTCGCCAGGCACAAAAATGGCCATACGGCTGGAGATGGGTCCCCCGCCCAGAGAGCCAGCAAGGAAAATTATGCCTTGTTCTAAAGCTCTTTGGGAACCGCTTGCGTAGCCCCACAGACCTGGCGCTGCGGGCTTTCCTGCTGCCTTCAGCCTCAAAGCCACCCTTTCCCACTTGGCGTCGCGCCAGGCACAAAAATGGCCTATGGCTGGAGATGGGTCCCATGCCCAAAGAGCCAGCAGGGAAAACTATGCCTTGTTCTAAAGCTCTTTGGGAACCGCTTGCGTAGCCCCACAGACCTGGGGGCTGCAGGCTTTGCTGCTGCCTTCAGCCTCAAAGCCACCCTTTCCCACTTGGCGTCGCGCTAGGCACAAAAATGGCCATACGGCTGGAGATGGGTCCCCCGCCCAGAGAGCCAGCAAGGAAAATTATGCCTTGTTCTAAAGCTCTTTGGGAACCGCTTGCGTAGCCGCACAGACCTGGGGGCTGCGGCCTTTCCTGCTGCCTTCAGCCTCAAAGCCACCCTTTCCCACTTGGCGCCGCATCAGGCACAAAAATGGCCTATGGCTGGAGATGGGTCCCATGCCCAAAGAGCCAGCAAGGAAAATTATGCCTTGTTCTAAAGCTCTTTGGGAACCGCTTGCGTAGCCCCACAGACCTGGGGGCTGCAGGCTTTCCTGCTGCCTTCAGCCTCAAAGCCACCCTTTCCCACTTGGCACTCCATCAGGCAAAAAAATGGCCTATGGCTGGAGATCGGTCCCATGCCCAAAGACCCAGCAAGGAAAACTATGCCTTGTTCTAAAGCTCTTTGGGAACCGCTTGCGTGGCCCCACAGACGTGGGGCCTGCAGGCTTTGCTGCTGCCTTCAGCCTCAAAGCCACCCTTTCCCACTTGGCGCCGCGCTAGGCACAAAAATGGTCTATGGCTGGAGATGGGTCCCCCGCCCAGAGAGCCAGCAGGGAAAACTATGCCTTGTTCTAAAGCTCTTTGGGAACCGCTTGCGTAGCCCCACAGACCTGGGGGCTGTGGGCTTTGCTGCTGCCTTCAGCCTCAAAGCCACCCTTTCCCGCTTCGCGCCAGGCCAGGCACAAAAATGGCCATACGGCTGGAGATGGGTCCCACGCCCAAAGAGCCAGCAGTGAAAACTACGCCTTGTTCTAAAGCTCTTTGGGAACCGCTTGCGTAGCCACACAGACCTGGGGGCTGCGGGCTTTCCTGCTGCCTTCAGCCTCAAAACCACCCTTTCCCACTTGGCGCCGCGCCAGGCTCAAAAATGGCCATACGGCTGGAGATGGGTCCCCCGCCCAAAGAGCCAGCAGGGAAAACTATGCCTTGTTCTAAAGCTCTTTGGGAACCGCTTGCGTAGCCCCACAGACCTGGGGGCTGCAGGCTCTCCTGCTGCCTTCAGCCTCGACACCACCCTTTCCCACTTGGCGCCGCGCTAGGCACAAAAATGGTCTATGGCTGGAGATGGGTCCCCCGCCCAAAGAGCCAGCAGGGAAAACTAGGCCTTGTTCTAAAGCTCTTTGGGAACCGCTTGCGTAGCCGCACAGACCTGGGGGCTGCAGGCTTTCCTGCTGCCTTCAGCCTCAAAGCCACCCTTTCCCACTACGCACCGCGCCAGGCACAAAAATGGCCTATGGCTGGAGATGGGTCCCATGCCCAAAGACCCAGCAAGGAAAACTATGCATTGTTCTAAAGCTCTTTGGGAACCGCTTGCGTAGCCCCACAGACCTGGGGGCTGCAGGCTTTCCTGCTGCCTTCAGACTCGACACCACCCTTTCCCACTTGGCACCGCGCCAGGCACAAAAATGGCCTATGGCTGGAGATGGGTCCCATGCCCAAAGAGCCAGCAGGGAAAACTATGCCTTGTTCTGAAGCTCTTTGGGAACCGCTTGCCTAGCCACACAGACCTTAGGGCTGCAGGCTTTGCTCCTGCCTTCAGCCTCAAAGCCACCCTTTCCCACTTGGCACCGCGCCAGGCACAAAAATGGCCATACGGCTGGAGATGGGTCCCCCGCCCAAAGAGACAGCAGGGAAAACTATGCCTTGTTCTAAAGCTCTTTGGGAACCGCTTGCTTGGCCCCACAGACGTGGGGGCTGCGGGCTTTGCTGCTGCCTTCAGCCTCGACACCACCCTTTCCCACTTGGCGCCGTGCCAGGCACAAAAATGGCCATACGGCTGGAGATGGGTCCCCCGCCCAAAGAGACAGCAGGGAAAACTATGCCTTGTTCTAAAGCTCTTTGGGAACCGCTTGCGTAGCCCCACAGACCTGGGGGCTGCAGGCTTTCCTGCTGCCTTCAGCCTCAAAGCCACCCTTTCCCACTTGGCACTCCATCAGGCAAAAAAATGGCCTATGGCTGGAGATCGGTCCCATGCCCAAAGACCCAGCAAGGAAAACTATGCCTTGTTCTAAAGCTCTTTGGGAACCGCTTGCGTGGCCCCACAGACGTGGGGCCTGCAGGCTTTGCTGCTGCCTTCAGCCTCAAAGCCACCCTTTCCCACTTGGCGCCGCGCTAGGCACAAAAATGGTCTATGGCTGGAGATGGGTCCCCCGCCCAGAGAGCCAGCAGGGAAAACTATGCCTTGTTCTAAAGCTCTTTGGGAACCGCTTGCATAGCCCCACAGACCTGGGGGCTGCGGGCTTTCCTGCTGCCTTCAGCCTCAAAGCCACCCTTTCCCACTTGGCGCCCCATCAGGCACAAAAATGGCCATACGGCTGGAGATGGGTCCCCCGCCCGAAGAGCCAGCAGGGAAAACTATGCCTTGTTCTAAAGCTATTTGGGAACCACTTGCGTAGCCCCACAGACCTGGGGGCTGCGGGTTTTCCTGCTGCCTTCAACCTCAAAGCCACCCTTTCCCACTTGACGCCGCATCAGGCACAAAAATGGCCATACGGCTGGAAATGGGTCCCATGCCCAAAGGCCCAGCAAGGAAAACTATGCCTTGTTCTAAAGCTCTTTGGGAACCGCTTGCGTAGCCCCACAGACGTGGGGCCTGCAGGCTTTCCTGCTGCCTTCAGCCTCAAAACCACCCTTTCCCACTTGGCGCCGGGCCAGGCACAAAAATTGCCATACGGCTGGAGATGGGTCCCATGCCAAAAGAGCCAGCAGGGAAAACTATGCCTTGTTCTAAAGCTCTTTGGGAACCGCTTGCGTAGCCGCACAGACCTGGGGGCTGCAGGCTTTCCTGCTGCCTTCAGCCTCGACAGCACCCTTTCCCACTTGGCGCGGCGCCAGGCACAAAAATGGCCTATGGGTGGAGATGGGTCCCATGCCCAAAGAGCCATCAGGGAAAACTATGCCTTGTTCTAAAGCTCTTTGGGAACCGCTTGCATAGCCCCACAGACCTGGGGGCTGTGGGCTTTCCTGCTGCCTTCAGCCTCGACACCACCCTTTCCCACTTGGCGCCGTGCCAGGCACAAAAATGGCCATACGGCTGGAGATGGGTCCCCCGCCCAAAGAGCCAGCAGGGAAAACTATGCCTTGTTCTAAAGCTCTTTGGGAACCGCTTGCGTAGCCCCACAGACCTGGGGGCTGTGGGCTTTCCTGCTGCCTTCAGCCTCAAAGCCACCCTTTCCCGCTTCGCGCCAGGCCAGGCACAAAAATGGCCATACGGCTGGAGATGGGTCCCACGCCCAAAGAGCCAGCAGTGAAAACTACGCCTTGTTCTAAAGCTCTTTGGGAACCGCTTGCGTAGCCACACAGACCTGGGGGCTGCGGGCTTTCCTGCTGCCTTCAGCCTCAAAACCACCCTTTCCCACTTGGCGCCGCGCCAGGCTCAAAAATGGCCATACGGCTGGAGATGGGTCCCCCGCCCAAAGAGCCAGCAGGGAAAACTATGCCTTGTTCTAAAGCTCTTTGGGAACCGCTTGCGTAGCCCCACAGACCTGGGGGCTGCAGGCTCTCCTGCTGCCTTCAGCCTCGACACCACCCTTTCCCACTTGGCGCCGCGCTAGGCACAAAAATGGTCTATGGCTGGAGATGGGTCCCCCGCCCAAAGAGCCAGCAGGGAAAACTAGGCCTTGTTCTAAAGCTCTTTGGGAACCGCTTGCGTAGCCGCACAGACCTGGGGGCTGCAGGCTTTCCTGCTGCCTTCAGCCTCAAAGCCACCCTTTCCCACTACGCACCGCGCCAGGCACAAAAATGGCCTATGGCTGGAGATGGGTCCCATGCCCAAAGACCCAGCAAGGAAAACTATGCATTGTTCTAAAGCTCTTTGGGAACCGCTTGCGTAGCCCCACAGACCTGGGGGCTGCAGGCTTTCCTGCTGCCTTCAGACTCGACACCACCCTTTCCCACTTGGCACCGCGCCAGGCACAAAAATGGCCTATGGCTGGAGATGGGTCCCATGCCCAAAGAGCCAGCAGGGAAAACTATGCCTTGTTCTAAAGCTCTTTGGGAACCGCTTGCGTAGCCCCAAAGACCTGGGGGCTGCGGGCTTTCCTGCTGCCTTCAGCCTCAAAACCACCCTTTCCCACTTGGCGCCGCGCCAGGCACAAAAATGGCCATACGGCTGGAGATGGGTCCCATGCCCAAAGACCCAGCAGGGAAAACTATGCCTTGTTCTAAAGCTCTTTGGGAACCGCTTGCGTAGCCCCACAGACCTGGGGGCTGCGGGCTTTGCTGCTGCCTTCAGCCTCAAAGCAACCCTTTCCCACTTGGCGTCGCGCTAGGCACAAAAATGGCCATACGGCTGGAGATGGGTCCCCCGCCCAGAGAGCCAGCAAGGAAAATTATGCCTTGTTCTAAAGCTCTTTGGGAACCGCTTGCGTAGCCGCACAGACCTGGGGGCTGCGGGCTTTCCTGCTGCCTTCAGCCTCAAAGCCACCCTTTCCCACTTGGCGCCGCATCAGGCACAAAAATGGCCTATGGCTGGAGATGGGTCCCATGCCCAAAGAGCCAGCAAGGAAAACTATGCCTTGTTCTAAAGCTCTTTGGGAACCGCTTGCGTAGCCCCACAGACCTGGGGGCTGCAGGCTTTCCTGCTGCCTTCAGCCTCAAAGCCACCCTTTCACACTTGGCACTCCATCAGGCAAAAAAATGGCCTATGGCTGGAGATCGGTCCCATGCCCAAAGACCCAGCAAGGAAAACTATGCCTTGTTCTAAAGCTCTTTGGGAACCGCTTGCGTGGCCCCACAGACGTGGGGCCTGCAGGCTTTGCTGCTGCCTTCAGCCTCAAAGCCACCCTTTCCCACTTGGCGCCGCGCCAGGCACAAAAATGGCCTATGGCTGGAGATGGGTCCCATGCCCAAAGAGCCAGCAGGGAAAACTATGCCTTGTTCTAAAGCTCTTTGGGAACCGCTTGCTTGGCCCCACAGACCTGGGGGCTGCAGGCTTTGCTGCTGCCTTCAGCCTCAAAACCACCCTTTCCCACTTGGCGCCGCGCCAGGCACAAAAATGGCCATACGGCTGGAGATGGGTCCCCCGAACAAAGAGCCAGCAGGGAAAACTATGCCTTGTTCTAAAGCTCTTTGGGAACCGCTTGCGTAGCCCCACAGACCTGGGGGCTGCGGGCTTTGCTGCTGCCTTCAGCGTCAAAACCACCCTTTACCACTACGCACCGCGCCAGGCACAAAAATGGCCATACGGCTGGAAATGGGTCCCCTGTCCAAAGAGCCAGCAGGGAAAACTATGCCTTGTTCTAAAGCTCTTTGGGAACCGCTTGCTTGGCCCCACAGACCTGGGGGCTGCAGGTTTTCCTGCTGCCTTCAGCCTCAAAACCACCCTTTCCCACTTGGCGCCGCGCCAGGCACAAAAATGGCCATACGGCTGGAGATGGGTCCCCCGCCCAGAGAGCCAGCAAGGAAAATTATGCCTTGTTCTAAAGCTCTTTGGGAACCGCTTGCGTAGCCCCACAGACCTGGCGCTGCGGGCTTTCCTGCTGCCTTCAGCCTCAAAGCCACCCTTTCCCACTTGGTGTCGCGCCAGGCACAAAAATGGCCTATGGCTGGAGATGGGTCCCATGCCCAAAGACCCAGCAGGGAAAACTATGCCTTGTTCTAAAGCTCTTTGGGAACCGCTTGCGTAGCCCCACAGACCTGGGGGCTGCAGGCTTTGCTGCTGCCTTCAGCCTCAAAGCCACCCTTTCCCACTTGGCGTCGCGCTAGGCACAAAAATGGCCATACGGCTGGAGATGGGTCCCCCGCCCAGAGAGCCAGCAAGGAAAATTTTGCCTTGTTCTAAAGCTCTTTGGGAACCGCTTGCGTAGCCGCACAGACCTGGGGGCTGCGGGCTTTCCTGCTGCCTTCAGCCTCAAAGCCACCCTTTCCCACTTGGCGCCGCGCCAGGCACAAAAATGGCCTATGGCTGGAGATGGGGCCCATGCCCAAAGAGCCAGCAAGGAAAACTATGCCTTGTTCTAAAGCTCTTTGGGAACCGCTTGCGTAGCCCCACAGACCTGGGGGCTGCAGGCTTTCCTGCTGCCTTCAGCCTCAAAGCCACCCTTTCCCACTTGGCACTCCATCAGGTAAAAAAATGGCCTATGGCTGGAGATCGGTCCCATGCCCAAAGACCCAGCAAGGAAAACTATGCCTTGTTCTAAAGCTCTTTGGGAACCGCTTGCGTGGCCCCACAGACGTGGGGCCTGCAGGCTTTGCTGCTGCCTTCAGCCTCAAAGCCACCCTTTCCCACTTGGCGCCGCGCTAGGCACAAAAATGGTCTATGGCTGGAGATGGGTCCCCCGCCCAGAGAGCCAGCAGGGAAAACTATGCCTTGTTCTAAAGCTCTTTGGGAACCGCTTGCGTAGCCCTACAGACATGGGGGCTGCGGGCTTTGCTGCTGCCTTCAGCCTCGACAGCACCCTTTCCCACTTGGCGCCGTGCCAGGCACAAAAATGGCCTATGGCTGGAGATGGGTCCCATGCCCAAAGAGCCAGCAGGGAAAACTATGCCTTGTTCTAAAGCTCTTTGGGAACCGCTTGCGTAGCCCCACAGACCTGGGGGCTGCAGGCTTTGCTGCTGCCTTCAGCCTCAAAACCACCCTTTCCCACTTGGCGCCGCGCCAGGCACAAAAATGGCCATACGGCTGGAGATGGGTCCCCCGCCCAAAGAGCCAGCAGGGAAAACTATGCCTTGTTCTAAAGCTCTTTGGGAACCGCTTGCGTAGCCCCACAGACCTGGGGGCTGCGGGCTTTCCTGCTGCCTTCAGCGTCAAAACCACCCTTTACCACTACGCACCGCGCCAGGCACAAAAATGGCCATACGGCTGGAAATGGGTCCCCCGTCCAAAGAGCCAGCAGGGAAAACTATGCCTTGTTCTAAAGCTCTTTGGGAACCGCTTGCGTAGCCCCACAGACCTGGGGGCTGCAGGCTTTCCTGCTGCCTTCAGCCTCAAAGCCACCCTTTCCCACTTGGCGCCCTATCAGGCACAAAAATGGCCTATGCCTGGAGATGGGTCCCATGCCCAAAGAGCCATCAGGGAAAACTATGCCTTGTTCTAAAGCTCTTTGGGAACCGCTTGCTTGGACCCACAGACCTGGGGGCTGCAGGCTTTCCTGCTGCCTTCAGCCTCAAAACCACCCTTTCCCACTACGCACCGCGCCAGGCACAAAAATGGCCATACGGCTGGAGATGGGTCCCCCGCCCAAAGAGCTAGCAGGGAAAACTATGCCTTGTTCTAAAGCTCTTTGGGAACCACTTGCGTAGCCCCACAGACCTGGGGGCTGTGGGCTTTCCTGCTGCCTTCAGCCTCGACACCACCCTTTCCCACTTGGCGCCGCGCCAAGCACAAAAATGGCCATACGGCTGGAGATGGGTCCCCCGCCCAAAGAGCCAGCAGGGAAAACTATGCCTTTTTCTAAAGCTCTTTGGGAACCGCTTGCGTAGCCCCACAGACCTGGGGGTGTGGGCTTTGCTGCTGCCTTCAGCCTCAAAGCCACCCTTTCCCGCTTGGCGCCGGGCCAGGCACAAAAATGGCCATACGGCTGGAGATGGGTGCCCCGCCCAAAGAGCCAGCAGGGAAAACTATGCCTTGTTCTAAAGCTCTTTGGGAACCGCTTGCGTAGCCCCACAGACCTGGGGGCTGCGGGCTTTCCTGCTGCCTTCAGCCTCAAAACCACCCTTTCCCACTTGGCGCCGCGCCAGGCACAAAAATGGCCATACGGCTGGAGATGGGTCCCCCGCCCAAAGAGCCAGCAGGGAAAACTATGCCTTGTTCTAAAGCTCTTTGGGAACCGCTTGCGTAGCCCCACAGACCTGGGGGCTGCGGGCTTTCCTGCTGCCTTCAGCCTCGACACCACCCTTTCCCACTTGGCGCCGCGCCAGGCACAAAAATGGCCATACGGCTGGAGATGGGTCCCCCGCCCAGAGAGCCAGCAAGGAAAATTATGCCTTGTTCTAAAGCTCTTTGGGAACCGCTTGCGTAGCCCCACAGACCTGGCGCTGCGGGCTTTCCTGCTGCCTTCAGCCTCAAAGCCACCCTTTCCCACTTGGCGTCGCGCCAGGCACAAAAATGGCCTATGGCTGGAGATGGGTCCCATGCCCAAAGACCCAGCAGGGAAAACTATGCCTTGTTCTAAAGCTCTTTGGGAACCGCTTGCGTAGCCCCACAGACCTGGGGGCTGCAGGCTTTGCTGCTGCCTTCAGCCTCAAAGCCACCCTTTCCCACTTGGCGTCGCGCTAGGCACAAAAATGGCCATACGGCTGGAGATGGGTCCCCCGCCCAGAGAGCCAGCAAGGAAAATTATGCCTTGTTCTAAAGCTCTTTGGGAACCGCTTGTGTAGCCGCACAGACCTGGGGGCTGCGGCCTTTCCTGCTGCCTTCAGCCTCAAAGCCACCCTTTCCCACTTGGCGCCGCATCAGGCACAAAAATGGCCTATGGCTGGAGATGGGTCCCATGCCCAAAGAGCCAGCAAGGAAAATTATGCCTTGTTCTAAAGCTCTTTGGGAACCGCTTGCGTAGCCCCACAGACCTGGGGGCTGCAGGCTTTCCTGCTGCCTTCAGCCTCAAAGCCACCCTTTCCCACTTGGCACTCCATCAGGCAAAAAAATGGCCTATGGCTGGAGATCGGTCCCATGCCCAAAGAGCCAGCAGGGAAAACTATGCCTTGTTCTAAAGCTCTTTGGGAACCGCTTGCGTAGCCCCACAGACCTGGGGGCTGCAGGCTCTCCTGCTGCCTTCAGCCTCGACACCACCCTTTCCCACTTGGCGCCGCGCTAGGCACAAAAATGGTCTATGGCTGGAGATGGGTCCCCCGCCCAAAGAGCCAGCAGGGAAAACTAGGCCTTGTTCTAAAGCTCTTTGGGAACCGCTTGCGTAGCCGCACAGACCTGGGGGCTGCAGGCTTTCCTGCTGCCTTCAGCCTCAAAGCCACCCTTTCCCACTACGCACCGCGCCAGGCACAAAAATGGCCTATGGCTGGAGATGGGTCCCATGCCCAAAGACCCAGCAAGGAAAACTATGCATTGTTCTAAAGCTCTTTGGGAACCGCTTGCGTAGCCCCACAGACCTGGGGGCTGCAGGCTTTCCTGCTGCCTTCAGACTCGACACCACCCTTTCCCACTTGGCACCGCGCCAGGCACAAAAATGGCCTATGGCTGGAGATGGGTCCCATGCCCAAAGAGCGAGCAGGGAAAACTATGCCTTGTTCTGAAGCTCTTTGGGAACCGCTTGCCTAGCCACACAGACCTTAGGGCTGCGGGCTTTGCTGCTGCCTTCAGCCTCGACACCACCCTTTCCCACTTGGCGCCGTGCCAGGCACAAAAATGGCCATACGGCTGGAGATGGGTCCCCCGCCCAAAGAGCCAGCAGGGAAAACTATGCCTTGTTCTAAAGCTCTTTGGGAACCGCTTGCGTAGCCCCACAGACCTGGGGGCTGCAGGCTTTCCTGCTGCCTTCAGCCTCAAAGCCACCCTTTCCCACTTGGCACTCCATCAGGCAAAAAAATGGCCTATGGCTGGAGATCGGTCCCATGCCCAAAGACCCAGCAAGGAAAACTATGCCTTGTTCTAAAGCTCTTTGGGAACCGCTTGCGTGGCCCCACAGACGTGGGGCCTGCAGGCTTTGCTGCTGCCTTCAGCCTCAAAGCCACCCTTTCCCACTTGGCGCCGCGCTAGGCACAAAAATGGTCTATGGCTGGAGATGGGTCCCCCGCCCAGAGAGCCAGCAGGGAAAACTATGCCTTGTTCTAAAGCTCTTTGGGAACCGCTTGCATAGCCCCACAGACCTGGGGGCTGCGGGCTTTCCTGCTGCCTTCAGCGTCAAAACCACCCTTTCCCACTTGGCGCCCCATCAGGCACAAAAATGGCCATACGGCTGGAGATGGGTCCCCCGCCCGAAGAGCCAGCAGGGAAAACTATGCCTTGTTCTAAAGCTATTTGGGAACCACTTGCGTAGCCCCACACACCTGGGGGCTGCGGGTTTTCCTGCTGCCTTCAACCTCAAAGCCACCCTTTCCCACTTGGCGCCGCATCAGGCACAAAAATGGCCATACGGCTGGAAATGGGTCCCATGCGCAAAGGCCCAGCAAGGAAAACTATGCCTTGTTCTAAAGCTCTTTGGGAACCGCTTGCGTAGCCCCACAGACGTGGGGCCTGCAGGCTTTCCTGCTGCCTTCAGCCTCAAAACCACCCTTTCCCACTTGGCGCCGGGCCAGGCACAAAAATTGCCATACGGCTGGAGATGGGTCCCATGCCAAAAGAGCCAGCAGGGAAAACTATGCCTTGTTCTAAAGCTCTTTGGGAACCGCTTGCGTAGCCGCACAGACCTGGGGGCTGCAGGCTTTCCTGCTGCCTTCAGCCTCGACAGCACCCTTTCCCACTTGGCGCGGCGCCAGGCACAAAAATGGCCTATGGGTGGAGATGGGTCCCATGCCCAAAGAGCCATCAGGGAAAACTATGCCTTGTTCTAAAGCTCTTTGGGAACCGCTTGCATAGCCCCACAGACCTGGGGGCTGTGGGCTTTCCTGCTGCCTTCAGCCTCGACACCACCCTTTCCCACTTGGCGCCGTGCCAGGCACAAAAATGGCCATACGGCTGGAGATGGGTCCCCCGCCCAAAGAGCCAGCAGGGAAAACTATGCCTTGTTCTAAAGCTCTTTGGGAACCGCTTGCGTAGCCCCACAGACCTGGGGGCTGTGGGCTTTCCTGCTGCCTTCAGCCTCAAAGCCACCCTTTCCCGCTTCGCGCCAGGCCAGGCACAAAAATGGCCATACGGCTGGAGATGGGTCCCACGCCCAAAGAGCCAGCAGTGAAAACTACGCCTTGTTCTAAAGCTCTTTGGGAACCGCTTGCGTAGCCACACAGACCTGGGGGCTGCGGGCTTTCCTGCTGCCTTCAGCCTCAAAACCACCCTTTCCCACTTGGCGCCGCGCCAGGCTCAAAAATGGCCATACGGCTGGAGATGGGTCCCCCGCCCAAAGAGCCAGCAGGGAAAACTATGCCTTGTTCTAAAGCTCTTTGGGAACCGCTTGCGTAGCCCCACAGACCTGGGGGCTGCAGGCTCTCCTGCTGCCTTCAGCCTCGACACCACCCTTTCCCACTTGGCGCCGCGCTAGGCACAAAAATGGTCTATGGCTGGAGATGGGTCCCCCGCCCAAAGAGCCAGCAGGGAAAACTAGGCCTTGTTCTAAAGCTCTTTGGGAACCGCTTGCGTAGCCGCACAGACCTGGGGGCTGCAGGCTTTCCTGCTGCCTTCAGCCTCAAAGCCACCCTTTCCCACTACGCACCGCGCCAGGCACAAAAATGGCCTATGGCTGGAGATGGGTCCCATGCCCAAAGACCCAGCAAGGAAAACTATGCATTGTTCTAAAGCTCTTTGGGAACCGCTTGCGTAGCCCCACAGACCTGGGGGCTGGAGGCTTTCCTGCTGCCTTCAGACTCGACACCACCCTTTCCCACTTGGCACCGCGCCAGGCACAAAAATGGCCTATGGCTGGAGATGGGTCCCATGCCCAAAGAGCCAGCAGGGAAAACTATGCCTTGTTCTGAAGCTCTTTGGGAACCGCTTGCCTAGCCACACAGACCTTAGGGCTGCAGGCTTTGCTCCTGCCTTCAGCCTCAAAGCCACCCTTTCCCACTTGGCACCGCGCCAGGCACAAAAATGGCCATACGGCTGGAGATGGGTCCCCCGCCCAAAGAGACAGCAGGGAAAACTATGCCTTGTTCTAAAGCTCTTTGGGAACCGCTTGCTTGGCCCCACAGACGTGGGGGCTGCGGGCTTTGCTGCTGCCTTCAGCCTCGACACCACCCTTTCCCACTTGGCGCCGTGCCAGGCACAAAAATGGCCATACGGCTGGAGATGGGTCCCCCGCCCAAAGAGACAGCAGGGAAAACTATGCCTTGTTCTAAAGCTCTTTGGGAACCGCTTGCGTAGCCCCACAGACCTGGGGGCTGCAGGCTTTCCTGCTGCCTTCAGACTCAAAGCCACCCTTTCCCACTTGGCACTCCATCAGGCAAAAAAATGGCCTATGGCTGGAGATGGGTCCCATGCCCAAAGACCCAGCAAGGAAAACTATGCCTTGTTCTAAAGCTCTTTGGGAACCGCTTGCGTGGCCCCACAGACGTGGGGCCTGCAGGCTTTGCTGCTGCCTTCAGCCTCAAAGCCACCCTTTCCCACTTGGCGCCGCGCTAGGCACAAAAATGGTCTATGGCTGGAGATGGGTCCCCCGCCCAGAGAGCCAGCAGGGAAAACTATGCCTTGTTCTAAAGCTCTTTGGGAACCGCTTGCGTAGCCCTACAGACATGGGGGCTGCGGGCTTTCCTGCTGCCTTCAGCCTCGACACCACCCTTTCCCACTTGGCGCCGTGCCAGGCACAAAAATGGCCATACGGCTGGAGATGGGTCCCCCGCCCAAAGAGCCAGCAGGGAAAACTATGCCTTGTTCTAAAGCTCTTTGGGAACCGCTTGCGTAGCCCCAAAGATCTGGGGGCTGCGGGCTTTCCTGCTGCCTTCAGCCTCGACAGCACCCTTTCCCACTTGGCGCCGCGCCAGGCACAAAAATGGCCATACGGCTGGAGATGGGTCCCCCGTCCAAAGAGCCAGCAGGGAAAACTATGCCTTGTTCTAAAGCTCTTTGGGAACCGCTTGCATAGCCCCACAGACCTGGGGGCTGCGGGCTTTCCTGCTGCCTTCAGCCTCAAAGCCACCCTTTCCCACTTGGCGCCCCATCAGGCACAAAAATGGCCATACGGCTGGAGATGGGTCCCCCGCCCGAAGAGCCAGCAGGGAAAACTATGCCTTGTTCTAAAGCTATTTGGGAACCACTTGCGTAGCCCCACAGACCTGGGGGCTGCGGGTTTTCCTGCTGCCTTCAACCTCAAAGCCACCCTTTCCCACTTGGCGCCGCATCAGGCACAAAAATGGCCATACGGCTGGAAATGGGTCCCATGCCCAAAGGCCCAGCAAGGAAAACTATGCCTTGTTCTAAAGCTCTTTGGGAACCGCTTGCGTAGCCCCACAGACGTGGGGCCTGCAGGCTTTCCTGCTGCCTTCAGCCTCAAAACCACCCTTTCCCACTTGGCGCCGGGCCAGGCACAAAAATTGCCATACGGCTGGAGATGGGTCCCATGCCAAAAGAGCCAGCAGGGAAAACTATGCCTTGTTCTAAAGCTCTTTGGGAACCGCTTGCGTAGCCGCACAGACCTGGGGGCTGCAGGCTTTCCTGCTGCCTTCAGCCTCGACAGCACCCTTTCCCACTTGGCGCGGCGCCAGGCACAAAAATGGCCTATGGGTGGAGATGGGTCCCATGCCCAAAGAGCCATCAGGGAAAACTATGCCTTGTTCTAAAGCTCTTTGGGAACCGCTTGCATAGCCCCACAGACCTGGGGGCTGTGGGCTTTCCTGCTGCCTTCAGCCTCGACACCACCCTTTCCCACTTGGCGCCGTGCCAGGCACAAAAATGGCCATACGGCTGGAGATGGGTCCCCCGCCCAAAGAGCCAGCAGGGAAAACTATGCCTTGTTCTAAAGCTCTTTGGGAACCGCTTGCGTAGCCCCACAGACCTGGGGGCTGTGGGCTTTGCTGCTGCCTTCAGCCTCAAAGCCACCCTTTCCCGCTTCGCGCCAGGCCAGGCACAAAAATGGCCATACGGCTGGAGATGGGTCCCACGCCCAAAGAGCCAGCAGTGAAAACTACGCCTTGTTCTAAAGCTCTTTGGGAACCGCTTGCGTAGCCACACAGACGTGGGGGCTGCGGGCTTTGCTGCTGCCTTCAGCCTCAAAACCACCATTTCCCACTTGGCGCCGCGCCAGGCTCAAAAATGGCCATACGGCTGGAGATGGGTCCCCCGCCCAAAGAGCCAGCAGGGAAAACTATGCCTTGTTCTAAAGCTCTTTGGGAACCGCTTGCGTAGCCCCACAGACCTGGGGCTGCAGGCTTTCCTGCTGCCTTCAGCCTCAAAGCCACCCTTTCCCACTTGGCGCCCTATCAGGCACAAAAATGGCCTATGGCTGGAGATGGGTCCCATGCCCAAAGAGCCATCAGGGAAAACTATGCCTTGTTCTAAAGCTCTTTGGGAACCGCTTGCTTGGCCCCACAGACCTGGGGGCTGCAGGCTTTCCTGCTGCCTTCAGCCTCAAAACCACCCTTTCCCACTACGCACCGCGCCAGGCAGAAAAATGGCCTATGGCTGGAGATGGGTCCCATGCCCTAAGAGCTAGCAGGGAAAACTATGCCTTGTTCTAAAGCTCTTTGGGAACCGCTTGCTTGGCCCCACAGACGTGGGGCCTGCAGGCTTTGCTGCTGCCTTCAGCCTCAAAGCCACCCTTTCCCACTTGGCGCCGCGCCAGGCACAAAAATGGCCTATGGCTGGAGATGGGTCCCATGCCCAAAGAGCCAGCAGGGAAAACTATGCCTTGTTCTAAAGCTCTTTGGGAACCGCTTGCTTGGCCCCACAGACCTGGGGGCTGCAGGCTTTGCTGCTGCCTTCAGCCTCAAAGCCACCCTTTCCCACTTGGCGCCGCGCCAGGCACAAAAATGGCCATACGGCTGGAGATGGGTCCCCCGCCCAAAGAGCCAGCAGGGAAAACTATGCCTTGTTCTAAAGCTCTTTGGGAACCGCTTGCGTAGCCGCACAGACCTGGGGGCTGCGGGCTTTCCTGCTGCCTTCAGCGTCAAAACCACCCTTTACCACTACGCACCGCGCCAGGCACAAAAATGGCCATACGGCTGGAAATGGGTCCCCCGTCCAAAGAGCCAGCAGGGAAAACTATGCCTTCTTCTAAAGCTCTTTGGGAACCGCTTGCGTAGCCGCACAGACCTGGGGGCTGCAGGCTTTCCTGCTGCCTTCAGCCTCAAAGCCACCCTTTCCCACTTGGCGCCGCGCCAGGCACAAAAATTGCCATACGGCTGGAGATGGGTCCCCCGCCCAGAGAGCCAGCAAGGAAAATTATGCCTTGTTCTAAAGCTCTTTAGGAACCGCTTGCGTAGCCCCACAGACCTGGCGCTGCGGGCTTTCCTGCTGCCTTCAGCCTCAAAGCCACCCTTTCCCACTTGGTGTCGCGCCAGGCACAAAAATGGCCTATGGCTGGAGATGGGTCCCATGCCCAAAGACCCAGCAGGGAAAACTATGCCTTGTTCTAAAGCTCTTTGGGAACCGCTTGCGTAGCCCCACAGACCTGGGGGCTGCAGGCTTTGCTGCTGCCTTCAGCCTCAAAGCCACCCTTTCCCACTTGGCGTCGCGCTAGGCACAAAAATGGCCATACGGCTGGAGATGGGTCCCCCGCCCAGAGAGCCAGCAAGGAAAATTTTGCCTTGTTCTAAAGCTCTTTGGGAACCGCTTGCGTAGCCGCACAGACCTGGGGGCTGTGGGCTTTCCTGCTGCCTTCAGCCTCAAAGCCACCCTTTCCCACTTGGCGCCGCATCAGGCACAAAAATGGCCTATGGCTGGAGATGGGGCCCATGCCCAAAGAGCCAGCAAGGAAAACTATGCCTTGTTCTAAAGCTCTTTGGGAACCGCTTGCGTAGCCCCACAGACCTGGGGGCTGCAGGCTTTCCTGCTGCCTTCAGCCTCAAAGCCACCCTTTCCCACTTGGCACTCCATCAGGTAAAAAAATGGCCTATGGCTGGAGATGGGTCCCATGCCCAAAGAGCCAGCAAGGAAAACTATGCCTTGTTCTAAAGCTCTTTGGGAACCGCCTGCGTGGCCCCACAGACGTGGGGCCTGCAGGCTTTGCTGCTGCCTTCAGCCTCAAAGCCACCCTTTCCCACCTGGCGCCGCGCTAGGCACAAAAATGGTCTATGGCTGGAGATGGGTCCCCCGCCCAGAGAGCCAGCAGGGAAAACTATGCCTTGTTCTAAAGCTCTTTGGGAACCGCTTGCGTAGCCCTACAGACATGGGGGCTGCGGGCTTTCCTGCTGCCTTCAGCCTCGACACCACCCTTTCCCACTTGGCGCCGTGCCAGGCACAAAAATGGCCATACGGCTGGAGATGGGTCCCATGCCCAAAGACCCAGCAAGGAAAACTATGCCTTGTTCTAAAGCTCTTTGGGAACCGCTTGCGTAGCCCCAAAGACCAGGGGGCTGCGGGCTTTCCTGCTGCCTTCAGCCTCAAAACCACCCTTTCCCACTACGCACCGCGCCAGGCATAAAAATAGCCATACGACTGGAGATGGGTCCCCCGCCCAAAGAGCCAGCAGGGAAAACTATGCCTTGTTCTAAAGCTCTTTGGGAACCGCTTGCATAGCCCCACAGACCTGGGGGCTGCGGGCTTTGCTGCTGCCTTCAGCCTCGACAGCACCCTTTCCCACTTGGCGCCGCGCCAGGCACAAAAACGGCCTATGGCTGGAGATGGGTCCCCCGCCCAGAGAGCCAGCAGGGAAAATTATGCCTTGTTCTAAAGCTCTTTGGGAACTTCTTGCGTAGCCCCAGAGACTTGGGGGCTGCAGGCTTTCCTGCTGCCTTCAGCCTCAAAGCCACCCTTTCCCACTTGGCGCCGCGCTAGGCACAAAAATGGCCTATGGCTGGAGATGGGTCCCATGCCCAAAGAGCCAGCAGGGAAAACTATGCCTTGTTCTAAAGCTCTTTGGGAATCGCTTGCTTGGCCCCACAGACCTGGGGGCTGCAGGCTTTGCTGCTGCCTTCAGCCTCAAAACCACCCTTTCCCACTTGGCGCCGCGCCAGGCACAATAATGGCCATACGGCTGGAGATGGGTCCCCCGCCCAAAGAGCCAGCAGGGAAAACTATGCCTTGTTCTAAAGCTCTTTGGGAACCGCTTGCGTAGCCGCACAGACCTGGGGGCTGCGGGCTTTCCTGCTGCCTTCAGCCTCAAAACCACCCTTTCCCACTTGGCGCCGCGCCAGGCACAAAAATGGCCATACGGCTGGAGATGGGTCCCATGCCCAAAGACCCAGCAGGGAAAACTATGCCTTGTTCTAAAGCTCTTTGGGAACCGCTTGCGTAGCCCCACAGACCTGGGGGCTGCGGGCTTTGCTGCTGCCTTCAGCCTCAAAGCCACCCTTTCCCACTTGGCGTCGCGCTAGGCACAAAAATGGCCATACGGCTCGAGATGGGTCCCCCGCCCAGAGAGCCAGCAAGGAAAATTATGCCTTGTTCTAAAGCTCTTTGGGAACCGCTTGCGTAGCCGCACAGACCTGGGGGCTGCGGGCTTTCCTGCTGCCTTCAGCCTCAAAGCCACCCTTTCCCACTTGGCGCCGCATCAGGCACAAAAATGGCCTATGGCTGGAGATGGGTCCCATGCCCAAAGAGCCAGCAAGGAAAACTATGCCTTGTTCTAAAGCTCTTTGGGAACCGCTTGCGTAGCCCCACAGACCTGGGGGCTGCAGGCTTTCCTGCTGCCTTCAGCCTCAAAGCCACCCTTTCCCACTTGGCACTCCATCAGGCAAAAAAATGGCCTATGGCTGGAGATCGGTCCCATGCCCAAAGACCCAGCAAGGAAAACTATGCCTTGTTCTAAAGCTCTTTGGGAACCGCTTGCGTGGCCCCACAGACGTGGGGCCTGCAGGCTTTGCTGCTGCCTTCAGCCTCAAAGCCACCCTTTCCCACTTGGCGCCGCGCCAGGCACAAAAATGGCCTATGGCTGGAGATGGGTCCCATGCCCAAAGAGCCAGCAGGGAAAACTATGCCTTGTTCTAAAGCTCTTTGGGAACCGCTTGCTTGGCCCCACAGACCTGGGGGCTGCAGGCTTTGCTGCTGCCTTCAGCCTCAAAACCACCCTTTCCCACTTGGCGCCGCGCCAGGCACAAAAATGGCCATACGGCTGGAAATGGGTCCCCCGTCCAAAGAGCCAGCAGGGAAAACTATGCCTTCTTCTAAAGCTCTTTGGGAACCGCTTGCGTAGCCCCACAGACCTGGGGGCTGCAGGCTTTCCTGCTGCCTTCAGCCTCAAAGCCACCCTTTCCCACTTGGCGCCCTATCAGGCACAAAAATGGCCTATTGCTGGAGATGGGTCCCATGCCCAAAGAGCCAGCAGGGAAAACTATGCCTTGTTCTAAAGCTCTTTGGGAACCGCTTGCTTGGCCCCACAGACCTGGGGGCTGCAGGTTTTCCTGCTGCCTTCAGCCTCAAAACCACCCTTTCCCACTACGCACCGCGCCAGGCACAAAAATGGCCATACGGCTGGAGATGGGTCCCCCGCCCAAAGAGCCAGCAGGGAAAACTATGCCTTGTTCTAAAGCTCTTTGGGAACCGCTTGCGTAGCCCCACAGACCTGGGGGCTGCGGGCTTTCCTGCTGCCTTCAGCCTCCACACCACCCTTTCCCACTTGGCGCCGCGCCAGGCACAAAAATGGCCATACGGCTGGAGATGGGTCCCCCGCCCAGAGAGCCAGCAAGGAAAATTATGCCTTGTTCTAAAGCTCTTTGGGAACCGCTTGCGTAGCCCCACAGACCTGGCGCTGCGGGCTTTCCTGCTGCCTTCAGCCTCAAAGCCACCCTTTCCCACTTGGTGTCGCGCCAGGCACAAAAATGGCCTATGGCTGGAGATGGGTCCCATGCCCAAAGACCCAGCAGGGAAAACTATGCCTTGTTCTAAAGCTCTTTGGGAACCGCTTGCGTAGCCCCACAGACCTGGGGGCTGCAGGCTTTGCTGCTGCCTTCAGCCTCAAAGCCACCCTTTCCCACTTGGCGTCGCGCTAGGCACAAAAATGGCCATACGGCTGGAGATGGGTCCCCCGCCCAGAGAGCCAGCAAGGAAAATTTTGCCTTGTTCTAAAGCTCTTTGGGAACCGCTTGCGTAGCCGCACAGACCTGGGGGCTGCGGGCTTTCCTGCTGCCTTCAGCCTCAAAGCCACCCTTTCCCACTTGGCGCCGCATCAGGCACAAAAATGGCCTATGGCTGGAGATGGGGCCCATGCCCAAAGAGCCAGCAAGGAAAACTATGCCTTGTTCTAAAGCTCTTTGGGAACCGCTTGCGTAGCCCCACAGACCTGGGGGCTGCAGGCTTTCCTGCTGCCTTCAGCCTCAAAGCCACCCTTTCCCACTTGGCACTCCATCAGGTAAAAAAATGGCCTATGGCTGGAGATCGGTCCCATGCCCAAAGACCCAGCAAGGAAAACTATGCCTTGTTCTAAAGCTCTTTGGGAACCGCTTGCGTGGCCCCACAGACGTGGGGCCTGCAGGCTTTGCTGCTGCCTTCAGCCTCAAAGCCACCCTTTCCCACTTGGCGCCGCGCTAGGCACAAAAATGGTCTATGGCTGGAGATGGGTCCCCCGCCCAGAGAGCCAGCAGGGAAAACTATGCCTTGTTCTAAAGCTCTTTGGGAACCGCTTGCGTAGCCCTACAGACATGGGGGTTGCGGGCTTTCCTGCTGCCTTCAGCCTCGACACCACCCTTTCCCACTTGGCGCCGTGCCAGGCACAAAAATGGCCATACGGCTGGAGATGGGTCCCCCGCCCAAAGAGCCAGCAGGGAAAACTATGCCTTGTTCTAAAGCTCTTTGGGAACCGCTTGCGTAGCCCCAAAGACCTGGGGGCTGCGGGCTTTCCTGCTGCCTTCAGCCTCAAAACCACCCTTTCCCACTACGCACCGCGCCAGGCATAAAAATAGCCATACGACTGGAGATGGGTCCCCCGCCCAAAGAGCCAGCAGGGAAAACTATGCCTTGTTCTAAAGCTCTTTGGGAACCGCTTGCATAGCCCCACAGACCTGGGGGCTGCAGGCTTTGCTGCTGCCTTCAGCCTCGACAGCACCCTTTCCCACTTGGCGCCGCGCCAGGCACAAAAATGGCCTATGGCTGGAGATGGGTCCCATGCCCAAAGAGCCAGCAGGGAAAACTATGCCTTGTTCTAAAGCTCTTTGGGAACCGCTTGCTTGGCCCCACAGACCTGGGGGCTGCAGGCTTTGCTGCTGCCTTCAGCCTCAAAACCACCCTTTTCCACTTGGCGCCGCGCCAGGCACAAAAATGGCCATACGGCTGGAGATGGGTCCCCCGCCCAAAGAGCCAGCAGGGAAAACTATGCCTTGTTCTAAAGCTCTTTGGGAACCGCTTGCGTAGCCGCACAGACCTGGGGGCTGCGGGCTTTCCTGCTGCCTTCAGCTTCGACACCACCCTTTCCCACTTGGCGCCGTGCCAGGCACAAAAATGGCCATACGGCTGGAGATGGGTCCCCCGCCCAGAGAGGCAGCAAGGAAAATTATGCCTTGTTCTAAAGCTCTTTGGGAACCGCTTGCGTAGCCCCACAGACCTGGGGGCTGCGGGCTTTCCTGCTGCCTTCAGCCTCAAAGCCACCCTTTCCCACTTGGTGTCGCGCCAGGCACAAAAATGGCCTATGGCTGGAGATGGGTCCCATGCCCAAAGACCCAGCAGGGAAAACTATGCCTTGTTCTAAAGCTCTTTGGGAACCGCTTGCGTAGCCCCACAGACCTGGGGGCTGCAGGCTTTGCTGCTGCCTTCAGCCTCAAAGCCACCCTTTCCCACTTGGCGTTGCGCTAGGCACAAAAATGGCCATACGGCTGGAGATGGGTCCCCCGCCCAGAGAGCCAGCAAGGAAAATTTTGCCTTGTTCTAAAGCTCTTTGGGAACCGCTTGCGTAGCCGCACAGACCTGGGGGCTGCGGGCTTTCCTGCTGCCTTCAGCCTCAAAGCCACCCTTTCCCACTTGGCGCCGCATCAGGCACAAAAATGGCCTATGGCTGGAGATGGGGCCCATGCCCAAAGAGCCAGCAAGGAAAACTATGCCTTGTTCTAAAGCTCTTTGGGAACCGCTTGCGTAGCCCCACAGACCTGGGGGCTGCAGGCTTTCCTGCTGCCTTCAGCCTCAAAGCCACCCTTTCCCACTTGGCACTCCATCAGGTAAAAAAATGATCTATGGCTGGAGATCGGTCCCATGCCCAAAGACCCAGCAAGGAAAACTATGCCTTGTTCTAAAGCTCTTTGGGAACCGCTTGCGTAGCCCCACAGACCTGGGGGCTGCAGGCTTTCCTGCTGCCTTCAGCCTCAAAGCCACCCTTTCACACTTGGCACTCCATCAGGCAAAAAAATGGCCTATGGCTGGAGATCGGTCCCATGCCCAAAGACCCAGCAAGGAAAACTATGCCTTGTTCTAAAGCTCTTTGGGAACCGCTTGCGTGGCCCCACAGACGTGGGGCCTGCAGGCTTTGCTGCTGCCTTCAGCCTCAAAGCCACCCTTTCCCACTTGGCGCCGCGCCAGGCACAAAAATGGCCTATGGCTGGAGATGGGTCCCCCGCCCAGAGAGCCAGCAGGGAAAACTATGCCTTGTTCTAAAGCTCTTTGGGAACCGCTTGCGTAGCCCTACAGACATGGGGGCTGCGGGCTTTCCTGCTGCCTTCAGCCTCGACACCACCCTTTCCCACTTGGCGCCGTGCCAGGCACAAAAATGGCCATACGGCTGGAGATGGGTCCCCCCGCCCAAAGAGCCAGCAGGGAAAACTATGCCTTGTTCTAAAGCTCTTTGGGAACCGCTTGCGTAGCCCCAAAGACCTGGGGGCTGCGGGCTTTCCTGCTGCCTTCAGCCTCAAAACCACCCTTTCCCACTTGGCGCCGCGCCAGGCACAAAAATGGCCATACGGCTGGAGATGGGTCCCATGCCCAAAGACCCAGCAGGGAAAACTATGCCTTGTTCTAAAGCTCTTTGGGAACCGCTTGCGTAGCCCCACAGACCTGGGGGCTGCGGGCTTTGCTGCTGCCTTCAGCCTCAAAGCCACCCTTTCCCACTTGGCACTGCTCCAGGCTCAAAAATGGCCATACGGCTGGAGATGGGTCCCCCGTCCAAAGAGCCAGCAGGGAAAACTATGCCTTGTTCTAAAGCTCTTTGGGAACCGCTTGCGTAGCCCCACAGACCTGGGGGCTGCAGGCTTTCCTGCTGCCTTCAGCCTCGACAGCACCCTTTCCCACTTGGCGCCGCATCAGGCACAAAAATGGCCTATGGCTGGAGATGGGTCCCATGCCCAAAGAGCCAGCAAGGAAAACTATGCCTTGTTCTAAAGCTCTTTGGGAACCGCTTGCGTAGCCCCACAGACCTGGGGGCTGCAGGCTTTCCTGCTGCCTTCAGCCTCAAAGCCACCCTTTCACACTTGGCACTCCATCAGGCAAAAAAATGGCCTATGGCTGGAGATCGGTCCCATGCCCAAAGACCCAGCAAGGAAAACTATGCCTTGTTCTAAAGCTCTTTGGGAACCGCTTGCGTGGCCCCACAGACGTGGGGCCTGCAGGCTTTGCTGCTGCCTTCAGCCTCAAAGCCACCCTTTCCCACTTGGCGCCGCGCCAGGCACAAAAATGGCCTATGGCTGGAGATGGGTCCCATGCCCAAAGAGCCAGCAGGGAAAACTATGCCTTGTTCTAAAGCTCTTTGGGAACCGCTTGCTTGGCCCCACAGACCTGGGGGCTGCAGGCTTTGCTGCTGCCTTCAGCCTCAAAACCACCCTTTCCCACTTGGCGCCGCGCCAGGCACAAAAATGGCCATACGGCTGGAGATGGGTCCCCCGCCCAAAGAGCCAGCAGGGAAAACTATGCCTTGTTCTAAAGCTCTTTGGGAACCGCTTGCGTAGCCGCACAGACCTGGGGGCTGCGGGCTTTGCTGCTGCCTTCAGCGTCAAAACCACCCTTTACCACTACGCACCGCGCCAGGCACAAAAATGGCCATACGGCTGGAAATGGGTCCCCCGTCCAAAGAGCCAGCAGGGAAAACTATGCCTTCTTCTAAAGCTCTTTGGGAACCGCTTGCGTAGCCCCACAGACCTGGGGGCTGCAGGCTTTCCTGCTGCCTTCAGCCTCAAAGCCACCCTTTCCCACTTGGCGCCCTATCAGGCACAAAAATGGCCTATGGCTGGAGATGGGTCCCATGCCCAAAGAGCCATCAGGGAAAACTATGCCTTGTTCTAAAGCTCTTTGGGAACCGCTTGCGTAGCCCCACAGTCCTGGGGGCTGCAGGTTTTCCTGCTGCCTTCAGCCTCAAAACCACCCTTTCCCACTACGCACCGCGCCAGGCACAAAAATGGCCATACGGCTGGAGATGGGTCCCCCGCCCAAAGAGCCAGCAGGGAAAACTATGCCTTGTTCTAAAGCTCTTTGGGAACCGCTTGCGTAGCCCCACAGACCTGGGGGCTGCGGGCTTTCCTGCTGCCTTCAGCCTCGACACCACCCTTTCCCACTTGGCGCCGCGCCAGGCACAAAAATGGCCATACGGCTGGAGATGGGTCCCCCGCCCAGAGAGCCAGCAAGGAAAATTATGCCTTGTTCTAAAGCTCTTTGGGAACCGCTTGTGTAGCCCCACAGACCTGGGGGCTGCGGGCTTTCCTGCTGCCTTCAGCCTCGACACCACCCTTTCCCACTTGGCGCCGCGCCAGGCACAAAAATGGCCATACGGCTGGAGATGGGTCCCCCCGCCCAGAGAGCCAGCAAGGAAAATTATGCCTTGTTCTAAAGCTCTTTGGGAACCGCTTGCGTAGCCCAACAGACCTGGCGCTGCGGGCTTTCCTGCTGCCTTCAGCCTCAAAGCCACCCTTTCCCACTTGGTGTCGCGCCAGGCACAAAAATGGCCTATGGCTGGAGATGGGTCCCATGCCCAAAGACCCAGCAGGGAAAACTATGCCTTGTTCTAAAGCTCTTTGGGAACCGCTTGCGTAGCCCCACAGACCTGGGGGCTGCAGGCTTTCCTGCTGCCTTCAGCCTCAAAGCCACCCTTTCCCACTTGGCGTCGCGCTAGGCACAAAAATGGCCATACGGCTGGAGATGGGTCCCCCGCCCAGAGAGCCAGCAAGGAAAATTTTGCCTTGTTCTAAAGCTCTTTGGGAACCGCTTGCGTAGCCGCACAGACCTGGGGGCTGCGGGCTTTCCTGCTGCCTTCAGCCTCAAAGCCACCCTTTCCCACTTGGCGCCGCATCAGGCACAAAAATGGCCTATGGCTGGAGATGGGGCCCATGCCCAAAGAGCCAGCAAGGAAAACTATGCCTTGTTCTAAAGCTCTTTGGGAACCGCTTGCGTAGCCCCACAGACCTGGGGGCTGCAGGCTTTCCTGCTGCCTTCAGCCTCAAAGCCACCCTTTCCCACTTGGCGCCGCGCCAGGCACAAAAATGGCCTATGGCTGGAGATGGGTCCCATGCCCTAAGAGCCAGCTGGGAAAACAACCCTACCTGCCCCCTTGTTCTAAAGCTCTTTGGGAACCGCTTGCTTGGCCCCACAGACCTGGGGGCTGCAGGCTTTGCTGCTGCCTTCAGCCTCAAAACCACCCTTTCCCACTTGGCGCCGCGCCAGGCACATAAATGGCCATACGGCTGGAGATGGGTCCCCCGCCCAAAGAGCCAGCAGGGAAAACTATGCCTTGTTCTAAAGCTCTTTGGGAACCGCTTGCGTAGCCGCACAGACCTGGGGGCTGCAGGCTTTCCTGCTGCCTTCAGCGTCAAAACCACCCTTTACCCACTACGCACCGCGCCAGGCAGAAAAATGGCCATACGGCTGGAAATGGGTCCCCCGTCCAAAGAGCCAGCAGGGAAAACTATGCCTTCTTCTAAAGCTCTTTGGGAACCGCTTGCGTAGCCCCACAGACCTGGGGCTGCAGGCTTTCCTGCTGCCTTCAGCCTCGACACCACCCTTTCCCACTTGGCGCCGCGCCAGGCACAAAAATGGCCATACGGCTGGAGATGGGTCCCATGCCCAAAGAGCCAGCAGGGAAAACTATGCCTTGTTCTAAAGCTCTTTGGGAACCGCTTGCGTAGCCCCACAGACCTGGGGGCTGCAGGCTTTCCTGCTGCCTTCAGCCTCGACACCACCCTTTCCCACTTGGCGCCGTGCCAGGCACAAAAATGCCATACGGCTGGAGATGGGTCCCCCGCCCAGAGAGCCAGCAAGGAAAATTATGCCTTGTTCTAAAGCTCTTTGGGAACCGCTTGCGTAGCCCCACAGACCTGGGGGCTGCGGGCTTTCCTGCTGCCTTCAGCCTCAAAGCCACCCTTTCCCACTTGCGTCGCGCCAGGCACAAAAATGGCCTATGGCTGGAGATGGGTCCCCATGCCCAAAGACCCAGCAGGGAAAACTATGCCTTGTTCTAAAGCTCTTTGGGAACCGCTTGCGTAGCCCCACAGACCTGGGGGCTGCGGGCTTTCCTGCTGCCTTCAGCCTCAAAGCCACCCTTTCCCACTTGGCGCCGCATCAGGCACAAAAATGGCCTATGGCTGGAGATGGGTCCCCATGCCCAAAGAGCCAGCAAGGAAAACTATGCCTTGTTCTAAAGCTCTTTGGGAACCGCTTGCGTAGCCCCACAGACCTGGGGGCTGCAGGCTTTCCTGCTGCCTTCAGCCTCAAAGCCACCCTTTCCCACTTGGCACTCCATCAGGCAAAAAAATGGCCTATGGCTGGAGATCGGTCCCATGCCCAAAGACCCAGCAAGGAAAACTATGCCTTGTTCTAAAGCTCTTTGGAACCGCTTGCGTGGCCCCACAGACGTGGGGCCTGCAGGCTTTGCTGCTGCCTTCAGCCTCAAAGCCACCCTTTCCCACTTGGCGCCGCGCCAGGCACAAAAATGGTCTATGGCTGGAGATGGGTCCCCCGCCCAGAGAGCCAGCAGGGAAAACTATGCCTTGTTCTAAAGCTCTTTGGGAACCGCTTGCGTAGCCCTACAGACATGGGGGGCTGCGGGCTTTCCTGCTGCCTTCAGCCTCGACACCACCCTTTCCCACTTGGCGCCGTGCCAGGCACAAAAATGGCCATACGGCTGGAGATGGGTCCCCCGCCCAAAGAGCCAGCAGGGAAAACTATGCCTTGTTCTAAAGCTCTTTGGGAACCGCTTGCGTAGCCCCAAAGACCTGGGGGCTGCGGGCTTTCCTGCTGCCTTCAGCCTCAAAACCACCCTTTCCCACTTGGCGCCGCGCCAGACACAAAAATGGCCATACGGCTGGAGATGGGTCCCATGCCCAAAGACCCAGCAGGGAAAACTATGCCTTGTTCTAAAGCTCTTTGGGAACCGCTTGCGTAGCCCCACAGACCTGGGGGCTGCGGGCTTTGCTGCTGCCTTCAGCCTCAAAGCCACCCTTTCCCACTTGGCGTCGCGCTAGGCACAAAAATGGCCATACGGCTGGAGATGGGTCCCCCGCCCAGAGAGCCAGCAAGGAAAATTATGCCTTGTTCTAAAGCTCTTTGGGAACCGCTTGCGTAGCCGCACAGACCTGGGGGCTGCGGGCTTTCCTGCTGCCTTCAGCCTCAAAGCCACCCTTTCCCACTTGGCGCCGCATCAGGCACAAAAATGGCCTATGGCTGGAGATGGGTCCCATGCCCAAAGAGCCAGCAAGGAAAACTATGCCTTGTTCTAAAGCTCTTTGGGAACCGCTTGCGTAGCCCCACAGACCTGGGGGCTGCAGGCTTTCCTGCTGCCTTCAGCCTCAAAGCCACCCTTTCACACTTGGCACTCCATCAGGCAAAAAAATGGCCTATGGCTGGAGATCGGTCCCATGCCCAAAGACCCAGCAAGGAAAACTATGCCTTGTTCTAAAGCTCTTTGGGAACCGCTTGCGTGGCCCCACAGACGTGGGGCCTGCAGGCTTTGCTGCTGCCTTCAGCCTCAAAGCCACCCTTTCCCACTTGGCGCCGCGCCAGGCACAAAAATGGCCTATGGCTGGAGATGGGTCCCATGCCCAAAGAGCCAGCAGGGAAAACTATGCCTTGTTCTAAAGCTCTTTGGGAACCTCTTGCTTGGCCCCACAGACCTGGGGGCTGCAGGCTTTGCTGCTGCCTTCAGCCTCAAAACCACCCTTTCCCACTACGCACCGCGCCAGGCACAAAAATGGCCATACGGCTGGAGATGGGTCCCCCGCCCAAAGAGCCAGCAGGGAAAACTATGCCTTGTTCTAAAGCTCTTTGGGAACCGCTTGCGTAGCCACACAGACCTGGGGGCTGCGGGCTTTGCTGCTGCCTTCAGCGTCAAAACCACCCTTTACCACTACGCACCGCGCCAGGCACAAAAATGGCCATACGGCTGGAAATGGGTCCCCCGTCCAAAGAGCCAGCAAGGAAAATTTTGCCTTGTTCTAAAGCTCTTTGGGAACCGCTTGCGTAGCCGCACAGACCTGGGGGCTGCGGGCTTTCCTGCTGCCTTCAGCCTCAAAGCCACCCTTTCCCACTTGGCGCCGCATCAGGCACAAAAATGGCCTATGGCTGGAGATGGGGCCCATGCCCAAAGAGCCAGCAAGGAAAACTATGCCTTGTTCTAAAGCTCTTTGGGAACCGCTTGCGTAGCCCCACAGACCTGGGGGCTGCAGGCTTTCCTGCTGCCTTCAGCCTCAAAACCACCCTTTCCCACTACGCACCGCGCCAGGCACAAAAATGGCCATACGGCTGGAGATGGGTCCCCCGCCCAAAGAGCCAGCAGGGAAAACTATGCCTTGTTCTAAAGCTCTTTGGGAACCACTTGCGTAGCCCCACAGACCTGGGGGCTGCGGGCTTTCCTGCTGCCTTCAGCCTCGACACCACCCTTTCCCACTTGGCGCCGCGCCAGGCACAAAAATGGCCATACGGCTGGAGATGGGTCCCCCGCCCAGAGAGCCAGCAAGGAAAATTATGCCTTGTTCTAAAGCTCTTTGGGAACCGCTTGCGTAGCCCCACAGACCTGGGGGCTGCGGGCTTTCCTGCTGCCTTCAGCCTCGACACCACCCTTTCCCACTTGGCGCCGCGCCAGGCACAAAAATGGCCATACGGCTGGAGATGGGTCCCCCGCCCAGAGAGCCAGCAAGGAAAATTATGCCTTGTTCTAAAGCTCTTTGGGAACCGCTTGCGTAGCCCCACAGACCTGGCGCTGCGGGCTTTCCTGCTGCCTTCAGCCTCAAAGCCACCCTTTCCCACTTGGTGTCGCGCCAGGCACAAAAATGGCCTATGGCTGGAGATGGGTCCCATGCCCAAAGACCCAGCAGGGAAAACTATGCCTTGTTCTAAAGCTCTTTGGGAACCGCTTGCGTAGCCCCACAGACCTGGGGGCTGCAGGCTTTGCTGCTGCCTTCAGCCTCAAAGCCACCCTTTCCCACTTGGCGTCGCGCTAGGCACAAAAATGGCCATACGGCTGGAGATGGGTCCCCCGCCCAGAGAGCCAGCAAGGAAAATTTTGCCTTGTTCTAAAGCTCTTTGGGAACCGCTTGCGTAGCCGCACAGACCTGGGGGCTGCGGGCTTTCCTGCTGCCTTCAGCCTCAAAGCCACCCTTTCCCACTTGGCGCCGCATCAGGCACAAAAATGGCCTATGGCTGGAGATGGGGCCCATGCCCAAAGAGCCAGCAAGGAAAACTATGCCTTGTTCTAAAGCTCTTTGGGAACCGCTTGCGTAGCCCCACAGACCTGGGGGCTGCAGGCTTTCCTGCTGCCTTCAGCCTCAAAGCCACCCTTTCCCACTTGGCACTCCATCAGGTAAAAAAATGGCCTATGGCTGGAGATCGGTCCCATGCCCAAAGACCCAGCAAGGAAAACTATGCCTTGTTCTAAAGCTCTTTGGGAACCGCTTGCTTGGCCCCACAGACGTGGGGCCTGCAGGCTTTGCTGCTGCCTTCAGCCTCAAAGCCACCCTTTCCCACTTGGCGCCGCGCTAGGCACAAAAATGGTCTATGGCTGGAGATGGGTCCCCCGCCCAGAGAGCCAGCAGGGAAAACTATGCCTTGTTCTAAAGCTCTTTGGGAACCGCTTGCGTAGCCCTACAGACATGGGGGCTGCGGGCTTTCCTGCTGCCTTCAGCCTCGACACCACCCTTTCCCACTTGGCGCCGCGTCAGGCACAAAAATGGCCATACGGCTGGAGATGGGTCCCCCGCCCAAAGAGCCAGCAGGGAAAACTATGCCTTGTTCTAAAGCTCTTTGGGAACCGCTTGCATAGCCCCACAGACCTGGGGGCTGCAGGCTTTGCTGCTGCCTTCAGCCTGGACAGCACCCTTTCCCACTTGGCGCCGCGCCAGGCACAAAAACGGCCTATGGCTGGAGATGGGTCCCCCGCCCAGAGAGCCAGCAGGGAAAATTATGCCTTGTTCTAAAGCTCTTTGGGAACTGCTTGCGTAGCCCCAGAGACTTGGGGGCTGCAGGCTTTCCTGCTGCCTTCAGCCTCAAAGCCACCCTTTCCCACTTGGCGCCGCGCCAGGCACAAAAATGGCCTATGGCTGGAGATGGGTCCCATGCCCAAAGAGCCAGCAGGGAAAACTATGCCTTGTTCTAAAGCTCTTTGGGAACCGCTTGCGTAGCCCCACAGACCTGGGGGCTGCGGGCTTTCCTGCTGCCTTCAGCCTCGACACCACCCTTTCCCACTTGGCGCCGCGCCAGGCACAAAAATGGCCATACGGCTGGAGATGGGTCCCCCGCCCAGAGAGCCAGCAAGGAAAATTATGCCTTGTTCTAAAGCTCTTTGGGAACCGCTTGCGTAGCCCCACAGACCTGGCGCTGCGGGCTTTCCTGCTGCCTTCAGCCTCAAAGCCACCCTTTCCCACTTGGTGTCGCGCCAGGCACAAAAATGGCCTATGGCTGGAGATGGGTCCCATGCCCAAAGACCCAGCAGGGAAAACTATGCCTTGTTCTAAAGCTCTTTGGGAACCGCTTGCGTAGCCCCACAGACCTGGGGGCTGCAGGCTTTGCTGCTGCCTTCAGCCTCAAAGCCACCCTTTCCCACTTGGCGTCGCGCTAGGCACAAAAATGGCCATACGGCTGGAGATGGGTCCCCCGCCCAGAGAGCCAGCAAGGAAAATTTTGCCTTGTTCTAAAGCTCTTTGGGAACCGCTTGCGTAGCCGCACAGACCTGGGGGCTGCGGGCTTTCCTGCTGCCTTCAGCCTCAAAGCCACCCTTTCCCACTTGGCGCCGCATCAGGCACAAAAATGGCCTATGGCTGGAGATGGGGCCCATGCCCAAAGAGCCAGCAAGGAAAACTATGCCTTGTTCTAAAGCTCTTTGGGAACCGCTTGCGTAGCCCCACAGACCTGGGGGCTGCAGGCTTTCCTGCTGCCTTCAGCCTCAAAGCCACCCTTTCCCACTTGGCACTCCATCAGGTAAAAAAATGGCCTATGGCTGGAGATCGGTCCCATGCCCAAAGACCCAGCAAGGAAAACTATGCCTTGTTCTAAAGCTCTTTGGGAACCGCTTGCTTGGCCCCACAGACGTGGGGCCTGCAGGCTTTGCTGCTGCCTTCAGCCTCAAAGCCACCCTTTCCCACTTGGCGCCGCGCTAGGCACAAAAATGGTCTATGGCTGGAGATGGGTCCCCCGCCCAGAGAGCCAGCAGGGAAAACTATGCCTTGTTCTAAAGCTCTTTGGGAACCGCTTGCGTAGCCCTACAGACATGGGGGCTGCGGGCTTTCCTGCTGCCTTCAGCCTCGACACCACCCTTTCCCACTTGGCGCCGCGTCAGGCACAAAAATGGCCATACGGCTGGAGATGGGTCCCCCGCCCAAAGAGCCAGCAGGGAAAACTATGCCTTGTTCTAAAGCTCTTTGGGAACCGCTTGCATAGCCCCACAGACCTGGGGGCTGCAGGCTTTGCTGCTGCCTTCAGCCTGGACAGCACCCTTTCCCACTTGGCGCCGCGCCAGGCACAAAAACGGCCTATGGCTGGAGATGGGTCCCCCGCCCAGAGAGCCAGCAGGGAAAATTATGCCTTGTTCTAAAGCTCTTTGGGAACTGCTTGCGTAGCCCCAGAGACTTGGGGGCTGCAGGCTTTCCTGCTGCCTTCAGCCTCAAAGCCACCCTTTCCCACTTGGCGCCGCGCCAGGCACAAAAATGGCCTATGGCTGGAGATGGGTCCCATGCCCAAAGAGCCAGCAGGGAAAACTATGCCTTGTTCTAAAGCTCTTTGGGAACCGCTTGCTTGGCCCCACAGACCTGGGGGCTGCAGGCTTTGCTGCTGCCTTCAGCCTCGACACCACCCTTACCCACTTGGCGCCGCGCCAGGCACAAAAATGGCCATACGGCTGGAGATGGGTCCCCCGCCCAAAGAGCCAGCAGGGAAAACTATGCCTTGTTCTAAAGCTCTTTGGGAACCGCTTGCGTAGCCGCACAGACCTGGGCGCTGCGGGCTTTGCTGCTGCCTTCAGCGTCAAAACCACCCTTTACCACTACGCACCGCGCCAGGCACAAAAATGGGCATACGGCTGGAAATGGGTCCCCCGTCCAAAGAGCCAGCAGGGAAAACTATGCCTTCTTCTAAAGCTCTTTGGGAACCGCTTGCGTAGCCCCACAGACCTGGGGGCTGCAGGCTTTCCTGCTGCCTTCAGCCTCAAAACCACCCTTTCCCACTTGGCGCCGCGCCAGGCACAAAAATGGCCATACGGCTGGAGATGGGTCCCCCGCCCAAAGATCCAGCAGGGAAAACTATGCCTTGTTCTAAAGCTCTTTGGGAACCGCTTGTGTAGCCCCACAGACCTGGGGGCTGCGGGCTTTCCTGCTGCCTTCAGCCTCGACACCACCCTTTCCCACTTGGCGCCGCGCCAGGCACAAAAATGGCCATACGGCTGGAGATGGGTCCCCCGCCCAGAGAGCCAGCAAGGAAAATTATGCCTTGTTCTAAAGCTCTTTGGGAACCGCTTGCGTAGCCCCACAGACCTGGGGGCTGCGGGCTTTCCTGCTGCCTTCAGCCTCAAAGCCACCCTTTCCCACTTGGCGTAGCGCCAGGCACCAAAATGGCCTATGGCTGGAGATGGGTCCCATGCCCAAAGACCCAGCAGGGAAAACTATGCCTTGTTCTAAAGCTCTTTGGGAACCGCTTGCGTAGCCCCACAGACCTAGGGGCTGCGGGCTTTGCTGCTGCCTTCAGCCTCAAAGCACCCTTTCCCACTTGGCGTCGCGCCAGACACAAAAATGGCCATACGGCTGGAGATGGGTCCCCCGCCCAGAGAGCCAGCAAGGAAAATTATGCCTTGTTCTAAATCTCTTTGGGAACCGCTTGCTTGGCCCCACAGACGTGGGGGCTGCGGGCTTTCCTGCTGCCTTCAGCCTCAAAGCCACCCTTTCCCACTTGGCGCCGCATCAGGCACAAAAATGGCCTATGGCTGGAGATGGGTCCCATGCCCAAAGAGCCAGCAAGGAAAACTATGCCTTGTTCTAAAGCTCTTTGGGAACCGCTTGCGTAGCCCCACAGACCTGGCGCTGCGGGCTTTCCTGCTGCCTTCAGCCTCAAAGCCACCCTTTCCCACTTGGTGTCGCGCCAGGCACAAAAATGGCCTATGGCTGGAGATGGGTCCCCCGCCCAAAGACCCAGCAGGGAAAACTATGCCTTGTTCTAAAGCTCTTTGGGAACCGCTTGCGTAGCCCCACAGACCTGGGGGCTGCAGGCTTTGCTGCTGCCTTCAGCCTCAAAGCCACCCTTTCCCACTTGGCGTCGCGCTAGGCACAAAAATGGCCATACGGCTGGAGATGGGTCCCCCGCCCAGAGAGCCAGCAAGGAAAATTTTGCCTTGTTCTAAAGCTCTTTGGGAACCGCTTGCGTAGCCGCACAGACCTGGGGGCTGCGGGCTTTCCTGCTGCCTTCAGCCTCAAAGCCACCCTTTCCCACTTGGCGTAGCGCCAGGCACAAAAATGGCCTATGGCTGGAGATGGGGCCCATGCCCAAAGAGCCAGCAAGGAAAACTATGCCTTGTTCTAAAGCTCTTTGGGAACCGCTTGCGTAGCCCCACAGACCTGGGGGCTGCAGGCTTTCCTGCTGCCTTCAGCCTCAAAGCCACCCTTTCCCACTTGGCACTCCATCAGGTAAAAAAATGGCCTATGGCTGGAGATCGGTCCCATGCCCAAAGACCCAGCAGGGAAAACTATGCCTTGTTCTAAAGCTCTTTGGGAACCGCTTGCGTGGCCCCACAGACGTGGGGCCTGCAGGCTTTGCTGCTGCCTTCAGCCTCAAAGCCACCCTTTCCCACTTGGCGCCGCGCTAGGCACAAAAATGGTCTATGGCTGGAGATGGGTCCCCCGCCCAGAGAGCCAGCAGGGAAAACTATGCCTTGTTCTAAAGCTCTTTGGGAACCGCTTGCGTAGCCCTACAGACATGGGGGCTGCGGGCTTTCCTGCTGCCTTCAGCCTCGACACCACCCTTTCCCACTTGGCGCCGTGCCAGGCACAAAAATGGCCATACGGCTGGATATGGGTCCCCCGCCCAAAGAGCCAGCAGGGAAAACTATGCCTTGTTCTAAAGCTCTTTGGGAACCGCTTGCATAGCCCCACAGACCTGGGGGCTGCAGGCTTTGCTGCTGCCTTCAGCCTCGACAGCACCCTTTCCCACTTGGCGCCGCGCCAGGCACAAAAACGGCCTATGGCTGGAGATGGGTCCCCCGCCCAGAGAGCCAGCAGGGAAAATTATGCCTTGTTCTAAAGCTCTTTGGGAACTGCTTGCGTAGCCTCAGAGACTTGGGGGCTGCAGGCTTTCCTGCTGCCTTCAGCCTCAAAGCCACCCTTTCCCACTTGGCGCCGCGCCAGGCACAAAAATGGCCTATGGCTGGAGATGGGTCCCATGCCCAAAGACCCAGCAGGGAAAACTATGCCTTGTTCTAAAGCTCATTGGGAACCGCTTGCTTGGCCCCACAGACCTGGGGGCTGCAGGCTTTGCTGCTGCCTTCAGCCTCGACACCACCCTTACCCACTTGGCGCCGCGCCAGGCACAAAAATGGCCATACGGCTGGAGATGGGTCCCCCGCCCAAAGAGCCAGCAGGGAAAACTATGCCTTGTTCTAAAGCTCTTTGGGAACCGCTTGCGTAGCCGCACACACCTGGGCGCTGCGGGCTTTGCTGCTGCCTTCAGCGTCAAAACCACCCTTTACCACTACGCACCGCGCCAGGCACAAAAATGGCCATACGGCTGGAAATGGGTCCCCCGTCCAAAGAGCCAGCAGGGAAAACTATGCCTTCTTCTAAAGTTCTTTGGGAACCGCTTGCGTAGCCCCACAGACCTGGGGGCTGCAGGCTTTCCTGCTGCCTTCAGCCTCAAAACCACCCTTTCCCACTTGGCGCCGCGCCAGGCACAAAAATGGCCATACGGCTGGAGATGGGTCCCCCGCCCAAAGAGCCAGCAGGGAAAACTATGCCTTGTTCTAAAGCTCTTTGGGAACCGCTTGTGTAGCCCCACAGACCTGGGGGCTGCGGGCTTTCCTGCTGCCTTCAGCCTCGACACCACCCTTTCCCACTTGGCGCCGCGCCAGGCACAAAAATGGCCATACGGCTGGAGATGGGTCCCCCGCCCAGAGAGCCAGCAAGGAAAATTATGCCTTGTTCTAAAGCTCTTTGGGAACCGCTTGCGTAGCCCCACAGACCTGGGGGCTGCGGGCTTTCCTGCTGCCTTCAGCCTCAAAGCCACCCTTTCCCACTTGGCGTAGCGCCAGGCACCAAAATGGCCTATGGCTGGAGATGGGTCCCATGCCCAAAGACCCAGCAGGGAAAACTATGCCTTGTTCTAAAGCTCTTTGGGAACCGCTTGCGTAGCCCCACAGACCTGGGGGCTGCGGGCTTTGCTGCTGCCTTCAGCCTCAAAGCACCCTTTCCCACTTGGCGTCGCGCTAGGCACAAAAATGGCCATACGGCTGGAGATGGGTCCCCCGCCCAGAGAGCCAGCAAGGAAAATTATGCCTTGTTCTAAATCTCTTTGGGAACCGCTTGCGTAGCCGCACAGACCTGGGGGCTGCGGGCTTTCCTGCTGCCTTCAGCCTCAAAGCCACCCTTTCCCACTTGGCGCCGCATCAGGCACAAAAATGGCCTATGGCTGGAGATGGGGCCCATGCCCAAAGAGCCAGCAAGGAAAACTATGCCTTGTTCTAAAGCTCTTTGGGAACCGCTTGCGTAGCCCCACAGACCTGGGGGCTGCAGGCTTTCCTGCTGCCTTCAGCCTCAAAGCCACCCTTTCCCACTTGGCACTCCATCAGGTAAAAAAATGGCCTATGGCTGGAGATCGGTCCCATGCCCAAATACCCAGCAAGGAAAACTATGCCTTGTTCTAAAGCTCTTTGGGAACCGCTTGCGTGGCCCCACAGACGTGGGGCCTGCAGGCTTTGCTGCTGCCTTCAGCCTCGACACCACCCTTTCCCACTTGGCGCCGCGCTAGGCACAAAAATGGTCTATGGCTGGAGATGGGTCCCCCGCCCAGAGAGCCAGCAGGGAAAACTATGCCTTGTTCTAAAGCTCTTTGGGAACCGCTTGCGTAGCCCTACAGACATGGGGGCTGCGGGCTTTCCTGCTGCCTTCAGCCTCGACACCACCCTTTCCCACTTGGCGCCGTGCCAGGCACAAAAATGGCCATACGGCTGGAGATGGGTCCCCCGCCCAAAGAGCCAGCAGGGAAAACTATGCCTTGTTCTAAAGCTCTTTGGGAACCGCTTGCATAGCCCCACAGACCTGGGGGCTGCAGGCTTTGCTGCTGCCTTCAGCCTCGACAGCACCCTTTCCCACTTGGCGCCGCGCCAGGCACAAAAACGGCCTATGGCTGGAGATGGGTCCCCCGCCCAGAGAGCCAGCAGGGAAAATTATGCCTTGTTCTAAAGCTCTTTGGGAACTGCTTGCGTAGCCTCAGAGACTTGGGGGCTGCAGGCTTTCCTGCTGCCTTCAGCCTCAAAGCCACCCTTTACCACTTGGCGCCGCGCCAGGCACAAAAATGGCCTATGGCTGGAGATGGGTCCCATGCCCAAAGAGCCAGCAGGGAAAACTATGCCTTGTTCTAAAGCTCATTGGGAACCGCTTGCTTGGCCCCACAGACCTGGGGGCTGCAGGCTTTGCTGCTGCCTTCAGCCTCGACACCACCCTTACCCACTTGGCGCCGCGCCAGGCACAAAAATGGCCATACGGCTGGAGATGGGTCCCCCGCCCAAAGAGCCAGCAGGGAAAACTATGCCTTGTTCTAAAGCTCTTTGGGAACCGCTTGCGTAGCCGCACACACCTGGGCGCTGCGGGCTTTGCTGCTGCCTTCAGCGTCAAAACCACCCTTTCCCACTTGGCGCCGCGCCAGGCACAAAAATGGCCATACGTCTGGAGATGGGTCCCCCGCCCAAAGAGCCAGCAGGGAAAACTATGCCTTGTTCTAAAGCTCTTTGGGAACCGCTTGTGTAGCCCCACAGACCTGGGGGCTGCGGGCTTTCCTGCTGCCTTCAGCCTCGGCACCACCCTTTCCCACTTGGCGCCGCGCCAGGCACAAAAATGGCCATACGGCTGGAGATGGGTCCCCCGCCCAGAGAGCCAGCAAGGAAAATTATGCCTTGTTCTAAAGCTCTTTGGGAACCGCTTGCGTAGCCCCACAGACCTGGGGGCTGCGGGCTTTCCTGCTGCCTTCAGCCTCAAAGCCACCCTTTCCCACTTGGCGTAGCGCCAGGCACCAAAATGGCCTATGGCTGGAGATGGGTCCCATGCCCAAAGACCCAGCAGGGAAAACTATGCCTTGTTCTAAAGCTCTTTGGGAACCGCTTGCGTAGCCCCACAGACCTGGGGGCTGCGGGCTTTGCTGCTGCCTTCAGCCTCAAAGCACCCTTTCCCACTTGGCGTCGCGCTAGGCACAAAAATGGCCATACGGCTGGAGATGGGTCCCCCGCCCAGAGAGCCAGCAAGGAAAATTATGCCTTGTTCTAAATCTCTTTGGGAACCGCTTGCGTAGCCGCACAGACCTGGGGGCTGCGGGCTTTCCTGCTGCCTTCAGCCTCAAAGCCACCCTTTCCCACTTGGCGCCGCATCAGGCACAAAAATGGCCTATGGCTGGAGATGGGTCCCATGCCCAAAGAGCCAGCAAGGAAAACTATGCCTTGTTCTAAAGCTCTTTGGGAACCGCTTGCGTAGCCCCACAGACCTGGGGGCTGCAGGCTTTCCTGCTGCCTTCAGCCTCAAAGCCACCCTTTCCCACTTGGCACTCCATCAGGCAAAAAAATGGCCTATGGCTGGAGATCGGTCCCATGCCCAAAGACCCAGCAAGGAAAACTATGCCTTGTTCTAAAGCTCTTTGGGAACCGCTTGCGTGGCCCCACAGACGTGGGGCCTGCAGGCTTTGCTGCTGCCTTCAGCCTCAAAGCCACCCTTTCCCACTTGGCGCCGCGCCAGGCACAAAAATGGCCTATGGCTGGAGATGGGTCCCATGCCCAAAGAGCCAGCAGGGAAAACTATGCCTTGTTCTAAAGCTCTTTGGGAACCGCTTGCTTGGCCCCACAGACCTGGGGGCTGCAGGCTTTGCTGCTGCCTTCAGCCTCAAAACCACCCTTTCCCACTTGGCGCCGCGCCAGGCACAAAAATGGCCATACGGCTGGAGATGGGTCCCCCGCCCAAAGAGCCAGCAGGGAAAACTATGCCTTGTTCTAAAGCTCTTTGGGAACCGCTTGCGTAGCCGCACAGACCTGGGGGCTGCGGGCTTTCCTGCTGCCTTCAGCGTCAAAACCACCCTTTACCACTACGCACCGCGCCAGGCACAAAAATGGCCATACGGCTGGAAATGGGTCCCCCGTCCAAAGAGCCAGCAGGGAAAACTATGCCTTCTTCTAAAGCTCTTTGGGAACCGCTTGCGTAGCCCCACAGACCTGGGGGCTGCAGGCTTTCCTGCTGCCTTCAGCCTCAAAGCCACCCTTTCCCACTTGGCGCCCTATCAGGCACAAAAATGGCCTATGGCTGGAGATGGGTCCCATGCCCAAAGAGCCATCAGGGAAAACTATGCCTTGTTCTAAAGCTCTTTGGGAACCGCTTGCGTAGCCCCAAAGACCTGGGGGCTGCGGGCTTTCCTGCTGCCTTCAGCCTCAAAACCACCCTTTCCCACTTGGCCCCCGGCCAGGCACAAAAATGGCCATACGGCTGGAGATGGGTCCCCCGCCCAAAGAGCCAGCAGGGAAAACTATGCCTTGTTCTAAAGCTCTTTGGGAACCGCTTGCGTAGCCCCACAGACCTGGGGGCTGCGGGCTTTCCTGCTGCCTTCAGCCTCAAAGCCACCCTTTCCCACTTGGCGTCGCGCTAGGCACAAAAATGGCCATACGGCTGGAGATGGGTCCCCCGCCCAGAGAGCCAGCAAGGAAAATTATGCCTTGTTCTAAAGCTCTTTGGGAACCGCTTGCGTAGCCGCACAGACCTGGGGGCTGCGGGCTTTCCTGCTGCCTTCAGCCTCAAAGCCACCCTTTCCCACTTGGCGCCGCATCAGGCACAAAAATGGCCTATGGCTGGAGATGGGTCCCATGCCCAAAGAGCCAGCAAGGAAAACTATGCCTTGTTCTAAAGCTCTTTGGGAACCGCTTGCGTAGCCCCACAGACCTGGGGGCTGCAGGCTTTCCTGCTGCCTTCAGCCTCAAAGCCACCCTTTCACACTTGGCACTCCATCAGGCAAAAAAATGGCCTATGGCTGGAGATCGGTCCCATGCCCAAAGACCCAGCAAGGAAAACTATGCCTTGTTCTAAAGCTCTTTGGGAACCGCTTGCGTGGCCCCACAGACGTGGGGCCTGCAGGCTTTGCTGCTGCCTTCAGCCTCGACAACACCCTTTCCCACTTGGCGTCGCGCCAGGCACAAAAATGGCCTATGGCTGGAGATGGGTCCCATGCCCAAAGAGCCAGCAGGGAAAACTATGCCTTGTTCTAAAGCTCTTTGGGAACCGCTTGCGTAGCCCCAAAGACCTGGGGGCTGCCGGCTTTGCTGCTGCCTTCAGCCTCAAAACCACCCTTTCCCACTTGGCGCCGCGCCAGGCACAAAAATGGCCATATGGCTGGAGATGGGTCCCCCGCCCAAAGAGCCAGCAGGGAAAACTATGCCTTGTTCTAAAGCTCTTTGGGAACCGCTTGCATAGCCCCACAGACCTGGGGGCTGCGGGCTTTCCTACTGCCTTCAGCCTCGACACCACCCTTTCCCACTTGGCGCCGCGCCAGGCTCAAAAATGGCCATACGGCTGGAGATGTGTCCCCTGTCAAAAGAGCCAACAGGGAAAACTATGCCTTGTTCTAAAGCTCTTTGGGAACCACTTGCGTAGCCCCACAGACCTGGGGGCTGCGGGCTTTCCTGCTGCCTTCAGCCTCGACACCACCCTTTCCCACTTGGCGCCGCGCCAGGCACAAAAATGGCCATACGGCTGGAGATGGGTCCCCCGCCCAAAGAACAAGCAGGGAAAACTATGCCTTGTTCTAAAGCTCTTTGGGAACCGCTTGCGTAGCCCCACAGACCTGGGGGCTGCGGGCTTTCCTGCTGCCTTCAGGCTCGACACCACCCTTTCCCACTTGGCGCCGCGCCAGGCACAAAAATGGCCATACGGCTGGAGATGGGTCCCCCGCCCAAAGAGCCAGCAGGGAAAACTATGCCTTGTTCTAAAGCTCTTTGGGAACCGCTTGCATAGCCCCACAGACCTGGGGGCTGCAGGCTTTCCTGCTGCCATCAGCCTCGACAGCACCCTTTCCCACTTGGCGCCGCATCAGGCACAAAAATGGCCTATGGCTGGAGATGGGGCCCATGCCCAAAGAGCCAGCAAGGAAAACTATGCCTTGTTCTAAAGCTCTTTGGGAACCGCTTGCGTAGCCCCACAGACCTGGGGGCTGCAGGCTTTCCTGCTGCCTTCAGCCTCAAAGCCACCCTTTCCCACTTGGCACTCCATCAGGTAAAAAAATGGCCTATGGCTGGAGATCGGTCCCATGCCCAAAGACCCAGCAAGGAAAACTATGCCTTGTTCTAAAGCTCTTTGGGAACCGCTTGCGTGGCCCCACAGACGTGGGGCCTGCAGGCTTTGCTGCTGCCTTCAGCCTCAAAGCCACCCTTTCCCACTTGGCGCCGCGCTAGGCACAAAAATGGTCTATGGCTGGAGATGGGTCCCCCGCCCAGAGAGCCAGCAGGGAAAACTATGCCTTGTTCTAAAGCTCTTTGGGAACCGCTTGCGTAGCCCTACAGACATGGGGGCTGCGGGCTTTGCTGCTGCCTTCAGCCTCGACACCACCCTTTCCCACTTGGCGCCGTGCCAGGCACAAAAATGGCCATACGGCTGGAGATGGGTCCCCCGCCCAAAGAGCCAGCAGGGAAAACTATGCCTTGTTCTAAAGCTCTTTGGGAACCGCTTGCGTAGCCCCACAGACCTGGGGGCTGCAGGCTTTCCTGCTGCCATCAGCCTCGACAGCACCCTTTCCCACTTGGCGCCGCATCAGGCACAAAAATGGCCTATGGCTGGAGATGGGGCCCATGCCCAAAGAGCCAGCAAGGAAAACTATGCCTTGTTCTAAAGCTCTTTGGGAACCGCTTGCGTAGCCCCACAGACCTGGGGGCTGCAGGCTTTCCTGCTGCCTTCAGCCTCAAAGCCACCCTTTCCCACTTGGCACTCCATCAGGTAAAAAAATGGCCTATGGCTGGAGATCGGTCCCATGCCCAAAGACCCAGCAAGGAAAACTATGCCTTGTTCTAAAGCTCTTTGGGAACCGCTTGCGTGGCCCCACAGACGTGGGGCCTGCAGGCTTTGCTGCTGCCTTCAGCCTCAAAGCCACCCTTTCCCACTTGGCGCCGCGCCTAGCACAAAAATGGTCTATGGCTGGAGATGGGTCCCCCGCCCAGAGAGCCAGCAGGGAAAACTATGCCTTGTTCTAAAGCTCTTTGGGAACCGCTTGCGTAGCCCTACAGACATGGGGGCTGCGGGCTTTGCTGCTGCCTTCAGCCTCGACACCACCCTTTCCCACTTGGCGCCGTGCCAGGCACAAAAATGGCCATACGGCTGGAGATGGGTCCCCCGCCCAGAGAGCCATCAGGGAAAACTATGCCTTGTTCTAAAGCTCTTTGGGAACCGCTTGCGTAGCCGCACAGACCTGGGGGCTGCGGGCTTTCCTGCTGCCTTCAGCCTCGACAGCACCCTTTCCCACTTGGCGCCCTATCAAGCACAAAAATGGCCTATGGCTGGAGATGGGTCCCCCGCCCAAAGAGCCAGCAGGGAAAACTATGCCTTGTTCTAAAGCTCTTTGGGAACCGCTTGCGTAGCCCCACACACGTGGGGGCTGCGGGCTTTCCTGCTGCCTTCAGCCTCAAAGCCACCCTTTCGCACTTGGGGCTTCGCCAGGCACAAAAATGGCCATATGGCTGGAGATGTGTCCCCCGCCCAAAGAGCGAGCAGGGAAAACTATGCCTTGTTCTAAAGCTCTTTGGGAACCGCTTGCGTAGCCCCACAGACCTGGGGGCTGCGGGCTTTCCTGCTGCCTTCAGCCTCAAAGCCACCCTTTCCCACTTGGCGTCGCGCTAGGCACAAAAATGGCCATACGGCTGGAGATGGGTCCCATGCCCAAAGAGCCACCAGGGAAAACTATGCCTTGTTCTAAAGCTCTTTGGGAACCGCTTGCGTAGCCCCACAGACCTGGGGGCTGCGGGCTTTGCTGCTGCCTTCAGCCTCGACACCACCCTTACCCACTTGGCGCCGCGCCAGGCACAAAAATGGCCATACGGCTGGAGATGGGTCCCCCGCCCAAAGAGCCAGCAGGGAAAACTATGCCTTGTTCTAAAGCTCTTTGGGAACCGCTTGCGTAGCCCCACAGACCTGGGGGCTGCGGGCTTTCCTGCTGCCTTCAGCCTCAAAACCACCCTTTCCCACTACGCACCGCGCCAGGCACAAAAATGGCCATACGGCTGGAGATGGGTCCCCCGCCCAAAGAGCCAGCAGGGAAAACTATGCCTTGTTCTAAAGCTCTTTGGGAACCGCTTGCGTAGCCGCACAGACCTGGGGGCTGCGGGCTTTCCTGCTGCCTTCAGCCTCAAAGCCACCCTTTCCCACTTTGCGCCGGGCCAGGCACAAAAATTGCCATACGGCTGGAGATGGGTCCCCCGCCCAAAGAGCCAGCAGGGAAAACTATGCCTTGTTCTAAAGCTCTTTGGGAACCGCTTGTGTAGCCCCACAGACCTGGGGGCTGCAGGCTTTCCTGCTGCCTTCAGCCTCAAAACCACCCTTTCCCACTACGCAACGCGCCAGGCATAAAAATAGCCATACGACTGGAGATGGGTCCCCCGCCCAAAGAGCCAGCAGGGAAAACTATGCCTTGTTCTAAAGCTCTTTGGGAACCGCTTGCGTAGCACCACAGACCTGGGGGCTGCAGGCTTTGCTGCTGCCTTCAGCCTCAAAGCCACCCTTTCCCACCTGGCGCCGCGCCAGGCTCAAAAATGGCCATACGGCTGGAGATGGGTCCCCCGCCCAGAGAGCCAGCAGGGAAAACTATGCCTTGTTCTAAAGCTCTTTGGGAACCGCTTGCGTAGCCCCACAGACCTGGGGGCTGCGGGCTTTCCTGCTGCCTTCAAGCCTCAAAGCCACCCTTTCCCACTGGGCGCCGGGCCAGGCACAAAAATGGCCTATGGCTGGAGATGGGTCCCCCGAACAAAGAGCCAGCAGGGAAAACTATGCCTTGTTCTAAAGCTCTTTGGGAACTGCTTGCGTAGCCCCACAGACCTGGGGGCTGCAGGCTTTCCTGCTGCCTTCAGCCTCAAAGCCACCCTTTCCCACTTGGCGCCCTATCAAGCACAAAAATGGCCTATGGCTGGAGATGGGTCCCAGGCCCAAAGAGCCAGCAGGGAAAACTATGCCTTGTTCTAAAGCTCTTTGGGAACCGCTTGCTTGGCCCCACAGACGTGGGGGCTGCGGGCTTTCCTGCTGCCTTCAGCCTCGACACCACCCTTTCCCACTTGGCGCCGCGCCAGGCACAAAAATGGCCATACGGCTGGAGATGGGTCCCCCGCCCAAAGAGCCAGCAGGGAAAACTATGCCTTGTTCTAAAGCTCTTTGGGAACCGCTTGCGTAGCCCCACAGACCTGGGGGCTGCGGGCTTTCCTGCTGCCTTCACCCTCAAAACCACCCTATCCCACTTGGCACTGCTCCAGGCTCAAAAATGGCCATACGGCTGGAGATGGGTCCCCCACCCAAAGAGCCAGCAGGGAAAACTATGCCTTGTTCTAAAGCTCTTTGGGAACCGCTTGCGTAGCCCCACACACGTGGGGGCTGCGGGCTTTCCTGCTGCCTTCAGCCTCAAAACCACCCTTTCCCACTTGGCGCCCTATCAGGCACAAAAATGGCCATACGGCTGGAGATGGGTCCCCCGCCCAAAGAGCCAGCAGGGAAAAGTATGCCTTGTTCTAAAGCTCTTTGGGAACTGCTTGCGTAGCCCCACAGACCTGGGGGCTGCGGGCTTTCCTGCTGCCTTCAGCCTCAAAGCCACCCTTTCGCACTTGGGGCTTCGCCAGGCACAAAAATGGCCATATGGCTGGAGATGGGTCCCCCTCCCAAAGAGCGAGCAGGGAAAACTATGCCTTGTTCTAAAGCTCTTTGGGAACCGCTTGCGTAGCCCCACAGACCTGGGGGCTGCGGGCTTTCCTGCTGCCTTCAGCCTCAAAGCCACCCTTTCCCACTTGGCGCCGGGCCAGGGACAAAAATGGCCATACGGCTGGAGATGGGTCCCATGCTCAAAGAGCCAGCAGGGAAAACTATGCATTTCTTCTAAAGCTCTTTGGGAACCGCTTGCTTGGCCCCACAGACCTGGGGGCTGCAGGCTTTGCTGCTGCCTTCAGCCTCGACACCACCCTTTCCCACTACGCACCGCGCCAGGCACAAAAATGGCCATACGTCTGGAGATGGGTCCCACGCCCAAAGAGCCAGCTGGGAAAACTATGCCTTGTTCTAAAGCTCTTTGGGAACCGCTTGCTTGGCCCCACAGACGTGGGGGCTGCGGGCTTTCCTGCTGTCTTCAGCCTCGACACCACCCTTTCCCACTTGGCGCCCTATCAGGCACAAAAATGGCCATACGGCTGGAGATGGGTCCCCCGCCCAAAGAGCCAGCAGGGAAAACTATGCCTTGTTCTAAAGCTCTTTGGGAACCGCTTGCGTAGCCCCACAGACCTGGGGGCTGCGGGCTTTCCTGCTGCCTTCAGCCTCAAAGCCACCCTTTCGCACTTGGGGCTTCGCCAGGCACAAAAATGGCCATATGGCTGGAGATGGGTCCCCCGCCCAAAGAGCCAGCAGGGAAAACTATGCCTTGTTCTAAAGCTCTTTGGGAACCGCTTGCGTAGCCCCACAGACCTGGGGGCTGCGGGCTTTCCTGCTGCCTTCAGCCTCAAAGCCACCCTTTCCCACTTGGCGCCGGGCCAGGGACAAAAATGGCCATACGGCTGGAGATGGGTCCCATGCCCAAAGAGCCAGCAGGGAAAACTATGCCTTCTTCTAAAGCTCTTTGGGAACCGCTTGCTTGGCCCCACAGACCTGGGGGCTGCAGGCTTTGCTGCTGCCTTCAGCCTCGACACCACCCTTTCCCACTACGCACCGCGCCAGGCACAAAAATGGCCATACGGCTGGAGATGGGTCCCCCGCCCAAAGAGCCAGCAGGGAAAACTATGCCTTGTTCTAAAGCTCTTTGGGAACCGCTTGCTTGGCCCCACAGACGTGGGGGCTGCAGGCTTTCCTGCTGCCTTCAGCCTCAAAACCACCCTATGCCACTACGCACCGCGCCAGGCACAAAAATAGCCATACGGCTGGAGATGGGTCCCCCGCCCAAAGAGCCAGCAGGGAAAACTATGCCTTGTTCTAAAGGTCTTTGGGAACCGCTTGCGTAGCCCCACAGACCTGGGGGCTGCAGGCTTTCCTGCTGTCTTCAGCCTCAAAGCCACCCTTTCCCACTTGGCGCCCTATCAGGCACAAAAATGGCCTATGGGTGGAGATGGGTCCCATGCCCAAAGAGCCAGCAGGGAAAACTATGCCTTGTTCTAAAGCTCTTTGGGAACCGCTTGCGTAGCCCCACAGACCTGGGGGCTGCGGGCTTTCCTGCTGCCTTCAGCCTCGATACCACCATTTCCCACTTGGCGCTGCGCCATGCACAAAAATGGCCATACGGCTGGAGATGGGTCCCCCGCCCAAAGAGCCAGCAGGGAAAACTATGCCTTGTTCTAAAGCTCTTTGGGAACCGCTTGCGTAGCCCCACAGACCTGGGGGCTGCGGGCTTTCCTGCTGCCTTTAGCCTCGACACCACCCTTTCCCTCTTGGCGCCGCGCCAGGCACAAAAATGGCCGTACGGCTGGAGATGGGTCCCCCGCCCAAAGAGCCAGCAGGGAAAACTATGCCTTGTTCTAAAGCTCTTTGGGAACCGCTTGCGTAGCCCCACAGACCTGGGGGCTGCGGGCTTTCCTGCTGCCTTCAGCCTCAAAGCCACCCTTTCCCACTTGGCGCCGCATCAGGCACAAAAATGGCCTACGGCTGGAGATGGGTCCCATGCCCAAAGAGCCAGCAGGGAAAACTATGCCTTGTTCTAAAGCTCTTTGGGAACCGCTTGCGTAGCCCCACAGACCTGGGGGCTGCGGGCTTTCCTGCTGCCTTCAGCCTCAAAGCCACCCTTTCGCACTTGGGGCTTCGCCAGGCTCAAAAATGGCCATATGGCTGGAGATGTGTCCCCCGCCCAAAGAGCGAGCAGGGAAAACTATGCCTTCTTCTAAAGCTCTTTGGGAACCGCTTGCGTAGCCCCACAGACCTGGGGGCTGCGGGCTTTCCTGCTGCCTTCAGCCTCAAAGCCACCCTTTCCCACTTGGCGCCGGGCCAGGGACAAAAATGGCCATACGGCTGGAGATGGGTCCCATGCCCAAAGAGCCAGCAGGGAAAACTATGCCTTGTTCTAAAGCTCTTTGGGAACCGCTTGCTTGGCCCCACAGACCTGGGGGCTGCAGGCTTTGCTGCTGCCTTCAGCCTCGACACCACCCTTACCCACTTGGCGCCGCGCCAGGCACAAAAATGGCCATACGGCTGGAGATGGGTCCCCCGCCCAAAGAGCCAGCAGGGAAAACTATGCCTTGTTCTAAAGCTCTTTGGGAACCGCTTGCGTAGCCCCACAGACCTGGGGGCTGCGGGCTTTCCTGCTGCCTTCAGCCTCAAAACCACCCTTTCCCACTACGCACCGCGCCAGGCACAAAAATGGCCATACGGCTGGAGATGGGTCCCCCGCCCAAAGAGCCAGCAGGGAAAACTATGCCTTGTTCTAAAGCTCTTTATGAACCGCTTGCTTGGCCCCACAGACGTGGGGGCTGCGGGCTTTCCTGCTGCCTTCAGCCTCAAAACCACCCTATGCCACTACGCACCGCGTCAGGCACAAAAATAGCCATACGGCTGGAGATGGGTCCCCCACCCAAAGAGCCAGCAGGGAAAACTATGCCTTGTTCTAAAGCTCTTTGGGAACCGCTTGCGTAGCCCCACAGGCCTGGGGGCTGCAGGCTTTCCTGCTGTCTTCAGCCTCAAAGCCACCCTTTCCCACTTGGCGCCCTATCAGGCACAAAAATGGCCTATGGGTGGAGATGGGTCCCATGCCCAAAGAGCCAGCAGGGAAAACTATGCCTTGTTCTAAAGCTCTTTGGGAACCGCTTGCGTAGCCCCACAGACCTGGGGGCTGCGGGCTTTCCTGCTGCCTTTAGCCTCGACACCACCCTTTCCCTCTTGGCGCCGCGCCAGGCACAAAAATGGCCATATGGCTGGAGATGGGTCCCCCGCCCAAAGAGCCAGCAGGGAAAACTATGCCTTGTTCTAAAGCTCTTTGGGAACCGCTTGCGTAGCCGCACAGACCTGGGGGCTGCGGGCTTTCCTGCTGCCTTCAGCCTCAAAGCCACCCTTTCCCACTTTGCGCCGGGCCAGGCACAAAAATTGCCATACGGCTGGAGATGGGTCCCCCGCCCAAAGAGCCAGCAGGGAAAACTATGCCTTGTTCTAAAGCTCTTTGGGAACCGCTTGTGTAGCCCCACAGACCTGGGGGCTGCAGGCTTTCCTGCTGCCTTCAGCCTCAAAACCACCCTTTCCCACTTGGCTTCGCGCCAGGCACAAAAATGGCCTATGGCTGGAGATGGGTCCCATGCCCTAAGAGCCAGCTGGGAAAACTATGCCTTCTTCTAAAGCTCTTTGGGAACCGCTTGCGTAGCACCACAGACCTGGGGGCTGCAGGCTTTGCTCCTGCCTTCAGCCTCAAAGCCACCCTTTCCCACCTGGCGCCGCGCCAGGCTCAAAAATGGCCATACGGCTGGAGATGGGTCCCCCGCCCAGAGAGCCAGCAGGGAAAACTATGCCTTGTTCTAAAGCTCTTTGGGAACCGCTTGCGTAGCCCCACAGACCTGGGGGCTGCGGGCTTTCCTGCTGCCTTTAGCCTCGACACCACCCTTTCCCACTTGGCGCCGCGCCAGGCTCAAAAATGGCCATACGGCTGGAGATGGGTCCCCCGCCCAAAGAGCCAGCAGGGAAAACTATGCCTTGTTCTAAAGCTCTTTGGGAACCGCTTGCGTAGCCGCACAGACCTGGGGGCTGCGGGCTTTCCTGCTGCCTTCACCCTCAAAACCACCCTTTCCCACTTGGCACTGCTCCAGGCTCAAAAATGGCCATACGGCTGGAGATGGGTCCCCCACCCAAAGAGCCAGCAGGGAAAACTATGCCTTGTTCTAAAGCTCTTTGGGAACCGCTTGCGTAGCCCCACAGACCTGGGGGCTGCAGGCTTTCCTGCTGTCTTTAGCCTCAAAGCCACCCTTTCCCACTTGGCGCCCTATCAGGCACAAAAATGGCCTATGGGTGGAGATGGGTCCCATGCCCAAAGAGCCAGCAGGGAAAACTATGCCTTGTTCTAAAGCTCTTTGGGAACCGCTTGCGTAGCCCCACAGACCTGGGGGCTGCGGGCTTTCCTGCTGCCTTCAGCCTCAAAGCCACCCTTTCACACTTGGCACCGCGCCAGGCACAAAAATGGCCATACGGCTGGAGATGGGTCCCCCGCCCAAAGAGCCAGCAGGGAAAACTATGCCTTGTTCTAAAGCTCTTTGGGAACTGCTTGCGTAGCTCCACAGACCTGGGGACTGCGGGCTTTCCTGCTGCCTTTAGCCTCGACACCACCCTTTCCCTCTTGGCGCCGCGCCAGGCACAAAAATGGCCGTACGGCTGGAGATGGGTCCCCCGCCCAGAGAGCCAGCAGGGAAAATTATGCCTTGTTCTAAAGCTCTTTGGGAACCGCTTGCGTAGCCGCACAGACCTGGGGGCTGCGGGCTTTCCTGCTGCCTTCAGCCTCGACACCACCCTTTCCCACTTGGCGCCCTATCAAGCACAAAAATGGCCTATGGCTGGAGATGGGTCCCATGCCCAAAGAGCCAGCAGGGAAAACTATGCCTTGTTCTAAAGCTCTTTGGGAACCGCTTGCGTAGCCCCACACACGTGGGGGCTGCGGGCTTTCCTGCTGCCTTCAGCCTCAAAACCACCCTTTCCCACTTGGCGCCCTATCAGGCACAAAAATGGCCATACGGCTGGAGATGGGTCCCCCGCCCAAAGAGCCAGCAGGGAAAACTATGCCTTGTTCTAAAGCTCTTTGGGAACTGCTTGCGTAGCCCCACAGACCTGGGGGCTGCGGGCTTTCCTGCTGCCTTCAGCCTCAAAGCCACCCTTTCGCACTTGGGGCTTCGCCAGGCACAAAAATGGCCATATGGCTGGAGATGGGTCCCCCTCCCAAAGAGCGAGCAGGGAAAACTGTGCCTTGTTCTAAAGCTCTTTGGGAACCGCTTGCGTAGCCCCACAGACCTGGGGGCTGCGGGCTTTCCTGCTGCCTTCAGCCTCAAAGCCACCCTTTCCCACTTGGCGCCGGGCCAGGGACAAAAATGGCCATACGGCTGGAGATGGGTCCCATGCTCAAAGAGCCAGCAGGGAAAACTATGCCTTGTTCTAAAGCTCTTTGGGAACCGCTTGCTTGGCCCCACAGACCTGGGGGCTGCAGGCTTTGCTGCTGCCTTCAGCCTCGACACCACCCTTTCCCACTACGCACCGCGCCAGGCACAAAAATGGCCATACGTCTGGAGATGGGTCCCACGCCCAAAGAGCCAGCTGGGAAAACTATGCCTTGTTCTAAAGCTCTTTGGGAACCGCTTGCTTGGCCCCACAGACGTGGGGGCTGCGGGCTTTCCTGCTGTCTTCAGCCTCGACACCACCCTTTCCCACTTGGCGCCCTATCAGGCACAAAAATGGCCATACGGCTGGAGATGGGTCCCCCGCCCAAAGAGCCAGCAGGGAAAACTATGCCTTGTTCTAAAGCTCTTTGGGAACCGCTTGCGTAGCCCCACAGACCTGGGGGCTGCGGGCTTTCCTGCTGCCTTCAGCCTCAAAGCCACCCTTTCGCACTTGGGGCTTCGCCAGGCACAAAAATGGCCATATGGCTGGAGATGGGTCCCCCTCCCAAAGAGCGAGCAGGGAAAACTATGCCTTGTTCTAAAGCTCTTTGGGAACCGCTTGCGTAGCCCCACAGACCTGGGGGCTGCGGGCTTTCCTGCTGCCTTCAGCCTCAAAGCCACCCTTTCCCACTTGGCGCCGGGCCAGGGACAAAAATGTCCATACGGCTGGAGATGGGTCCCATGCCCAAAGAGCCAGCAGGGAAAACTATGCCTTGTTCTAAAGCTCTTTGGGAACCGCTTGCGTAGCCCCACAGACCTGGGGGCTGCAGGCTTTGCTGCTGCCTTCAGCCTCGACACCACCCTTTCCCACTACGCACCGCGCCAGGCACAAAAATGGCCATACGGCTGGAGATGGGTCCCCCGCCCAAAGAGCCAGCAGGGAAAACTATGCCTTGTTCTAAAGCTCTTTGGGAACCGCTTGCTTGGCCCCACAGACGTGGGGGCTGCAGGCTTTCCTGCTGCCTTCAGCCTCAAAACCACCCTATGCCACTACGCACCGCTTCAGGCACAAAAATAGCCATACGGCTGGAGATGGGTCCCCCGCCCAAAGAGCCAGCAGGGAAAACTATGCCTTGTTCTAAAGGTCTTTGGGAACCGCTTGCGTAGCCCCACAGACCTGGGGGCTGCAGGCTTTCCTGCTGTCTTCAGCCTCAAAGCCACCCTTTCCCACTTGGCGCCCTATCAGGCACAAAAATGGCCTATGGGTGGAGATGGGTCCCATGCCCAAAAAGCCAGCAGGGAAAACTATGCCTTGTTCTAAAGCTCTTTGGGAACCGCTTGCGTAGCCCCACAGACCTGGGGGCTGCGGGCTTTCCTGCTGCCTTCAGCCTCGACACCACCCTTTCCCACTTGGCGCCGCGCCAGGCACAAAAATGGCCATACGGCTGGAGATGGGTCCCCCGCCCAAAGAGCCAGCAGGGAAAACTATGCCTTGTTCTAAAGCTCTTTAGGAACCGCATGCGTAGCCCAACAGATCTTGGGCCTGTGGGCTTTCCTGCTGCCTTCAGCCTAGACAACACCCTTTCCCACTAGGTGCCTCGCACGCACACAAATGGCCATACGGCTGGAGATGGGTCCCCTGCCCAAGGAGCCAGCAGGGAAAACTATGCCTTGTTCTAAAGCTCTTTGGGAACCGCTTGCTTGGCCCCACAGACCTGGGGGCTGCAGGCTTTCTTGCTGCCTTCAGCCTCGACAGCACACTTTCCCTTTTGGCACCGCGTCAGTCACAAAAATGGCCTATGGATGGAGATGGGTCCCATGCCCAAAGAGCCAGCAGGGAAAACTATGCCTTGTTCTAAAGCTCTTTGGGAACCGCTTGCGTAGCCCCACAGACCTGGGGGCTGCGGGCTTTCCTGCTGCCTTCAGCCTCGACAACACCCTTTCCCACTTGGCGCCGCGCCAGGCACAAAAATAGCTATACGGCTGGAGATGGGTCCCATGCCCAAAGAGCCAGCAGGGAAAACTATGCCTTGTTCTAAAGCTCTTTCAGAACCGCTTGCGTAGCCCCCAGACCTGGGGGCTGCAGGCTTTCTTGCTGCCTTCAGCCTCGACAGCACACTTTCCCACTTGGCACCGCGTCAGTCACAAAAATGGCCTATGGCTGGAGATGGGTCCCCTGCCCAAGGAGCCAGCAGGGAAAACTATGCCTTGTTCTAAAGCTCTTTGGGAACCGCTTGCGTAGCCCCACAGACCTGGGGGCTGTGGGCTTTCCTGCTGCCTTCAGCCTCGACACCACCCTTTCCCACTTGGCGCCGCGCCAGGCACAAAAATGGCCATACGGCTGGAGATGGGTCCCCCACCCAAAGAGTCAGCAGGGAAAACTATGCCTTGTTCTAAAGCTCTTTGTGAACCGCTTGGATAGCCCCACAGACCTGGGGGCTGCAGGCTCTCCTGCTGCCTTCAGCCTCGACACCACCCTTTCCCACTTGGCGCCGCGCCAGGCACAAAAATGGCCTATGGCTGGAGATTGGTGCCCCGCCCAAAGAGCCAGCAGGGAAAACTATGCCTTGTTCTAAAGCTCTTTGGGAACCGCTTGCGTAGCCCCACAGACCTGGGGGCTGCGGGCTTTCCTGCTGCCTTCAGCCTCGACAACACCCTTTCCCACTTGGCGCCGCGCCAGGCACAAAAATAGCTATACGGCTGGAGATGGGTCCCATGCCCAAAGAGCCAGCAGGGAAAACTATGCCTTGTTCTAAAGCTCTTTCAGAACCGCTTGCGTAGCCCCACAGACCTGGGGGCTGCAGGCTTTCTTGCTGCCTTCAGCCTCGACAGCACACTTTCCCACTTGGCACCGCGTCAGTCACAAAAATGGCCTATGGCTGGAGATGGGTCCCCCGCCCAAGGAGCCAGCAGGGAAAACTATGCCTTGTTCTAAAGCTCTTTCAGAACCGCTTGCGTAGCCCCACAGACCTGGGGGCTGCGGGCTTTCCTGCTGCCTTCAGCCTCGACACCACCCTTTCCCACTTGGCGTCGCGCCAGGCTCAAAAATGGCCATACGGCTGGAGATGGGTCCCATGCCCAAAGAGCCAGCAGGGAAAACTATGCCTTGTTCTAAAGCTCTTTGGGAACCGCTTGCGTAGCCCCACAGACCTGGGGGCTGCGGGATTTCCTGCTGCCTTCAGACTCGACACCACCCTTTCCCACTTGGCGCCGCGCCAGGCACAAAAATGGCCATACGGCTGGAGATGGGTCCCCCGCCCAAAGAGCCAGCAGGGAAAACTATGCCTTGTTCTAAAGCTCTTTGGGAACCGCTTGCGTAGCCCCACAGACCTGGGGGCTGCGGGCTTTCCTGCTGCCTTCAGCCTCGACACCACCCTTTCCCACTTGGCGCCGCGCCAGGCACAAAAATGGCCATACGGCTGGAGATGGGTTCCCCGCTGAAGGAGCCAGCAGGGAAAACTATGCCTTGTTCTAAAGCTCTTTGGGAACCGCTTGCGTAGCCCCACAGACCTGGGGGCTGTGGGCTTTCCTGCTGCCTTCAGCCTCGACACCACCCTTTCCCACTTGGCGCCACGCCAGGCACAAAAATGGCCATACGGCTGGAGATGGGTCCCCCGCCCAAAGAGCCAGCAGGGAAAACTTTGTCTACAGTCAGTCAAGGTCGACGTACTCAACACTGATAAGAAAGATCACATGTGTTCTTGTGGTGAGGGATATCAAGTGGAAATCCTTCTCGCGGAGTGATCAAGCGATTTAAACTTTTCATCATAATCCAAAGTCTAACATGCAAAACAATTGTCTAAGCAAAGCACAATACAGTGAGTATTAGTAAAACAACAACAGAGTGAAGCATCTTGTTATAAAGTCCTGTAACTGTCGGTGACCATCCAAAAAGAGGATCTCCCCATCTATGTCCTTCGCCTCTCTTCACTCTTTCCAACGCTTGGTGTATTTCTTCAACCTGATGATGGACGGTAATCAAAGTTGTCTGTCTATTTTCTTGGGCCTCTTTCAAGAGTCGCTTCAATTCATTGTGTTTTAGCAGCTTCTTCACCAGGGAGAGATTCATTCCGATAGGGGTAGGCAACAATCTCGAATCAACGTATAATTAGGTTGTAGCAATTGAAAAGACGTAACAGGAGCTTAATAATTGAAGTCGCATCCCGTAACTTTGTGTTAGTAAAGTTCAAACACAAAGATTTGAGTGATTACTATGTCATCTCTGAATACAAGACTACAGGGAGACCTCATGCTAACGCACCCTTTCCCAATATAGTCAAGCACAGTCTCTGGGGTTTCATCGGGATGTGTCTCAAAGTGACAAGCATTCTGGTTGGTGTCAAGACAAAGGTCTTGTGCTTTGAGAGTATTACTCTCACAAATGAATCCTTGTTGGTCTCGTGAAACGCATGCGTCAACATCAGCAGTTTGCCATTTAGTCTCATTTTGTCGTGCCCAACCTCTGTGCTGTGTTGGATAGAGTAGAGCTCCTTGGTGATTCAACCCCAGTGCGATGATTGGGTATGTGGTGTATACGGAGGCATTGCGTATCGTTAAGACAAAAGCTGTGGCTTTGCTCTCAGCGGGATCGTAGGTGAAATTAACCAGATACCACCTGGACTGAAATTTTTTCTCAAATTCAATTGCGTTATCCCATATTACTTTTCGAATTTCGGTGGGCAAGGTGCCTTCTTCACCTTCCCTTATGATTGCGGCTGTCATAGATTGCATCCACAATTGGGCTTGGATACAACTAAGAGCCAAGGAAACATTGCTTTGAGTTGTACCAAGTGCATCTGTGATCAGCTGATGGTCTTTTTCACCCGTTTCTTCCCATTGAGGCAATATATTCGATAAAAGCCGTTGGTGGTTTCCCAATGCTAATAGAGAGGACTGTAGGGGACGTCTTAATTTGTCCAGATCAGTAGCGGTTGTGACTAGTTTGTTGGCAAGTATCTCAGCATCTATACTATTCAAGACTCCCAGGCCTGTTCCTAAGATACCAGTCGCATCCCTCTTCCGTCCGTGTGAAGTGGCAAGAGTTCGTTTGCGTAACCATGCTGACCATTCTGCATAAGATGTACTCAGGAATGGTAAGCAGGTGGGTTTGATCGCAGAGATTTTAATCTGCATTGACAATTCTGCTCGTTTGAGGGAATATGTGGGATTAAACAGTACCTGTTGTTGACCTGTGTGTGTTTAATAACGTAAGGGCCAATGTTGAAAATGTAAGGAGTTAGTCTAATGGAGGGCTTAGAAAAGAGAGAGGTGTTTTTTTTTTTTCTCTTAGAAGAGAGAGCCTTTGAGAGTTTGTGGGGTGTAGGTTCTGGATTCATTTCAGCAAGTTCAGGTGTATTTGAGTCAATCATAAATTCAAATAACAATTCTGTGCCCTTGTAGCCCCAAATACAGTACACTACTGTAGGTTTGATGAAAGTGAAATTGTGCCAGCAATCTGAATTTGGCGCCATAATTTTGTAACAATCAGTGTTGTATTTGTCCGCTTTGGTAGAGTCTACATAGATGGTTTTAATTACAGTTGGCCTGTGGTGATTAGACCCGTTGATAAATCGGCAACCAATGTGTGTTCTTGTGGAATAATTACTAAATTGGCCAAGAATACAAAAATACAGCATTGTTCACACATTAAGGAAAGTCATAAAATCAAGAGGCTTCTGAGGTAGAATACAGCCGCAGCTGGCACACGAAGAATGCAACAGCTGTGATTCCCTGTACAAGGTTGTTTGCGAAACTACACGAGGGATGGAACGGAACGCGCTTGTTCCGTGGCCTTCCCTTGTGACGAATAGCAGATATGGGGACGAGATGGTACTACGGAACTGATAAGCGGCTTACACGCCACCCGAGCCAACATTTCGTCAAATGTTGATGAAATGCTGTCCTTTTGTGCGAACTTTGCTCACCACAATGTACCAAAACACACCTCCATCCCGGAGGCTATCCGCCCCCGAGGTGTGAACACTCCTCCTTGAGTACATTAATCATAATAAAAGTACATATGACTAAAGTCACTCAAACTCCACTTTGAAGTTAAAAAAATAATATAAAAATAGCCCGAGAGGGGGAATGTCTGGGAAGACACCATCGCGAAGAATCCCACCGCTGTTTTCTGGGATCAGTCGACGGGCTGAGCCTTTCTTCCCCCTCATAAGGACGCCTTTGGGTAAGACTTTGATTACACCGAGTGCTTTCTCGGGGACTCTAGAAATTTCTCTAGAGAATCTCTACCCTACATTTATAGCCAGGCTGTATCGTTTATAATTTTGTCGCGCGTTTGTCTATTTAACAATGTCTTTATTTGCACGTGCTTTGCAGACAGTGTATTTATCACCGGCAATCCTAAAGAACCTGTATATCTGTTGTTTAAATAAACTGCACTGTTTCAGTAGCTAGTCGTTTCGCTTTCTCACTGAACGCGACCAAAACTTGAGAGAGGCCGTGCTGGTTCAGGAGCACGACTAGACTGAAGGTGCAGCCCACTATTAGTGTCTCCAAATCGTAATAGTTTAACACATAGTAAACGCGATTGGCCTGATAGTGCTGAATTGGGCATCACTCAGAATTGAAACCCAGCCGCACCTGGCCTCCCACCTCGGTGAGGAGTGTTAGAACGCAAGGGGGTTTATCTTCTGCCAAAACCGCTTGGCCCCGTTTCACGCAACAGAATTTGGCGTAGTCGGCAGGATTGCCATGGATAAACTGCTGCAAAAATATGATTGTGCCCCTTCCCAGGCTGGGAAGGAGTGGGCCCAAAAATTTTGGAAGGATGAAGAGAAAGTGGTGGAACGTATTGAAGAGCGTCGGGTTTCACAGAAGCTCAGAGCGGGGAAAGGCAAGGGTGTGATTTGTGCTGTGTTAGGCGCCTGTTTATCTTGTGCACAACAAGAAGCTAGAGAAACCCCCGCTCCTAATCTGATTTCAGCTGTAGAATATGCAACCCTGAAATCGGAGAATGAGGTGCTGAAGTCATCATTAGCCTTGCAAAAGGAGACAGGAGAAAGATTAAGAACTCAAGTCGATAAGCTTGTGAGTGAGAATGAATGTTTAGGAAACCGGAATGCTCAACTTGGGAGTGAAAATCGCCAACTTAAAATGTTATTGAAAGGGTGACCGGGCTCTTAGATAAAATGCAGCCCTCGACCCAGGTCCAACAGATTCGTAAGTTAATGTGTTATCCAAATTCCGGAACCCAGACCGGAGATTTTTTTGTCTAATAGTGAGGATGACGAAGAAGATGAGGAGGAAAGGACTTTTACTTTGAAATCCCAAGTTTTTCCTTTACGTCCTCTGGTTAAAACTGAAACTGCAGTTGATGATGGTGATGAAATTCACACCACTGTGCGTACCGTTCCATGGACACCAACCGAGTTAACAAAAATAAGGGAGAAATATTCGAGGCGACCAGAAGAGTCAGCTGTTGAGTACGTGTGGCGAGTTTCTTCTGAAGGGGGGGGCAGAATTATGCTGAGTGAGGAAGAAGCAGGAGACTCTTGGGGACCAGGAGTGTTTTTAACCACTATGCCTGGGGATCATAATTATTCCCTAACCGCTCGAGCAGCCTTTTGGGCAGGGGGTATGGATCCGCGAGAGAGGGGGGAGCCGTTAGAGATTAGAGCTACAGGCTACTCTGATCTGTTTGCGGCTGTACGGAAAGCAGCTTGTCTGCAAGCCATGTATGACAGAGAGGAATTTCGGAAATCCCCAATGTCAGCCCCTATCGACCCGGATCGATTAGCCCCTCTCATCCGTGGTCTTCCCGGTTGCCTGAAACCGTTCCTTGTTCGCACTCAAGATCGTATACGGGATGCTCGGGGTGCTCATGGGCGGGGCCGTCGTCACTACATGCCCACCTGGAATGTACAGGAAATAGATCAATATGGGCGCCGAATGGGCTGGGCCAGCCAAACTAGTGAGAAATCCTCCGAACACCCGCGAAAGGTTCGCCAAGTCCAAACTCACACTCAAAACCCTAAATCAGAGGGAAGGTTTAAGCCAGATAAGGACCGGAATGAGTTGTGGCGTAAAGCCCTACAATTAGGGGTGCCCCGACAATTCTTGCACGGTGACCCTACGGGAGATCTCCGTACGCTAGTCCAATCTCTACCTAGAAAGAATAATGCGGCTGGGGAGAAAAGTCTAACCAGAGAATCCCCAAGCCGTGAGAAAACTGTGCCTTCTGCACCGGAACATAACTTGATTGATTTGACAGAGTCCCAGCCACAACACTCCTATCCCCGGGGAGGGCACTGAGCAACCCTGTCGGGCAGGTACTAGCAATCCAATGGCGCTCTCATAAAGACTCCGAACCTGTTATTGTCATTCCTGTTGGACCCCGGAAGATATTGGTAAATTTTATTATTGATACCGGAGCCCAAATGTCTGCAATCACTAACGAAACAGCACAACTTCTAGGTATAAATCCCACCCGACGCAGAGTCAACTTCACAGGAATTGATGGTGTGGTAAAAACATGCCCCACTGCAAAAATTAACCTCTGGTTGCCGGGAGAGCAGCGAATGACTAGGGCAGAAGTGTTAGTGGGTGCCTCACGTAGACCCGACTCAAAGTGTCAGGGACCCGCACAGGAAGTTAAATTCCTGGGGGTCTGGTGGATTAAGGGAGCTGCTTCTGTCCCTCAGGATACCCTGAAAAAATAGAACATGGACAGAATCCTTCCAGCACGAAGGAGTTACAGCAGGTCCTGGGAACTTTAAGTTATTGGCGTAAACACATCCCTGGCTTTTCCATCATTGCTCGCCCCCTTCATAGCTTGGCAAAAAAGGGTAAATCCTGGGTGTGGACTGAACAACACACTAATGCTCTGCAATTACTAATAAAGGAGCTAAGGTTATTCCAACAACTTGGCCCCATACATCCAACTGACCCTGTCCATGTAGAATGGGGGCTCAGTGAACATGGTTCCCGTTGTAATTTATGGCAGAAGGGACCAGCAGGACCGGAGAGACCATTAGAATTTTGCTCCCACTCCTTCAATGATACTGAATGCAGCTATTCAGACCTGGAGAAGGGTTTACTGTCCCTGGTGCGAGCGTTGCAACGAGCAGAGCAGATAAGAAGAGAACAGAGTGTGATCTTTCCTGGGACCTTTTCGCCTCCCAGATGTGGTCCTTAAAGGGACACCACCACCAGCTGGCATTGCCCAGAGACCTACAGTTCGAAAGTGGTATGCTTATTTAGAAGGCATTAATGAAATCAAGCCAGTCTCTGAAGGCAGTGTTAAAGTATCCAAGGCTACTTCACAAGGATACCAAAGGATATAGATGGTGCCCTATTGTTCCAATCCCCACCAAACAGACCATCTCCGATCCAAGAAGCACCTCCTTTGAGGGACAGCAGTGATCTTAGAGGAGTGTGGTTTACTGGTGCGTCATCTCACCGTTAAAAAAATAAGTGCAAATATAAGGCCGTAGCACTGGAAGTAACAACGGGAGAAAGAGCAATTGAAATAGGGGAGGGTAGGGGAACTCAGAGCTGTCCTACTAGCTGCACAACATGGAGCCACCTCCTTTTACGCTGAGTCATATGCTGTTCTTAAAGGAGCCACTGAATGGCTAGGACACTGGGCAGCCAACGATTGGCAGGTGAATAGAGTCCCAGTTTGGGAGACAGATAATTGGAAGCAACTGTTGGAAATAGGAGGACAGAGACCATTGCACGTTGCTTGGGTAAAAGGCCACGATCGTTCAAACTCGATCACTGCTCAGTTCAACCAACAGGTAGATGGCCTCACGCGGCTGCAACAAATTGACATTGTAGATGATGGTCGGGAATGGGAACGCTTACTTGAATCGTTACATGTTAAACGTGGCCGCACAGGCCGTCCTGACCTGTATCGGGAAGGTGGGTGGCTTGTGTCAGTTAAGCTGTGCGAACAAATAGTAACTGCCTGTTCACAATGTCGCCTACGACTCAGCAAAGATCATCCGAGTAAGGCGCCTCCCTTACACATGCGGGACAAGAAAGCGTTGTGGCATTCATGGCAGCTTGATTATATTGGGCCCTTGAGATCATCAGGTGGGAAAAGATATGTCCTGGTAGGAGTGGAGATTATCTCCAGCCTCAGTATGGCCAGCAGTTTCAAACCAGCTACGAGGGACAACACAGTGAAAGGCCTAACAGGGTGGTTCAGCACACTTCCCCTTCCCGACGAAATCCAGAGTGATAACGTTTCACACTTTACGGCTTCGGTGGTACAAGATTGGGCCAAGGAAGAAGGGATTCGATGGGTATTTCATACTCCCTGTTATCCCCAGGCTAATGGCATTGTTGAACGCACCAATAGATTGGTTAAGCGTTTTGCAAAAACTCATAAATCATAAGGGAAGGTGAAGAAGGCACCTTGCCCACCGAAATTCGAAAAGTAATATGGGATAACGCAATTGAGTTTGAGAGAAAATTTCAATCCTGGTGGTATCTGGTTAATTTCACCTACGATCCCACTGAGAGCAAAGCCACACCATTCCCGACCATCATCTACAGTGTCAATTTGTTGTAGCCGCGTGAGGCTATCTACCTGTTGGTTGAACTGAGCAGTGATCGAGTTTGAACGATCGTGGCCTTTTACCCAAGCAATGTGCAATGGTCTCTGTCCTCCTATTTCCAACAGTTGCTTCCAACTGTCTGTCTCCCAGATCGGGACTCTATTCACCTGCCAATCATTGGCTGCCCAGTGTCCTAGCCATTCAGTGGCTCCTTTAAAAACAGCATATGAGTCAGTGTAAATGTAAGTAGCTCCATGTTGTGCAGCTAGTAGGACGGCTCTGAGTTCCCCTACTTGTGCCCTACCTTCTCCTGTTTCAATTGCTCTTTCCCCCGTTGCTACTTCCAGTGCTACGGCCTTGTATTTCCACTTGCTGTTCTCACGGTGAGATGACACACCAGTAAACCACACTCCTGTAAGATCACTGCCTGCTTTCAGAGGAGGTGCTTCTTGGATTGGAGATGGTCTGTTTGGTGGGGATTGGAACAATAGGGCACCATCTCTATCCTTCTGGAGCATGGATACTTTGATACTACCTTCAGAGACTGGCATGATATCATTAATGCCTTCTAAATAAGCATACCACTTTCGAACTGTGGGTTTCTGGGGAATGCCAGCTGGTGGTGGTGTCCCTTTAAGGACCACATCTGGGAGGCGAAAAGGGCCCCGAACAATCACGCTCTGTTCTCTCCTTATCTGCTCTGCTCGTTGCAATGCTCGCACCAGGGACAGTAAACCCTTCTCCAGGTCTGAATAGCTGCTCTCAGTATCATTAAAGGCGTGAGAGCTAAATTCTAATGGTCTCTCCGGTCCTGCTGGTCCCTTCTGGCATAAATTACAATGGGAACCATGTTCACTGAGCCCCCATTCTACATGGACAGGGTCAGTTGGATGTATGGGGCCAAGTTGTTGGAATAACCTTAGCTCTTTTATTAGCAATTCTAGTGCATTAGTGTGTTGTTCAGTCGACTCCCAGGATTTACCTTTTTTGAGCAAACAATAAAGGGGGCGAGCAATGATGGAAAAGCCAGGGATGTGTTTACGCTAATAACTTAAAGTTCCCAGGACTTGCTGTAACTCCTTCGTGCTGGAAGGATTCTGTCCATGTTCTATTTTTTCAGGGTATCCTGAGGGACAGAAGCAGCTCCCTTAATCCACCAGACCCCCAGGAATTTAACTTCCTGTGCGGGTCCCTGACACTTTGAGTCGGGAATTTCCAATCCCAAATCTGATAATGTTTTTCGGATGTTTTCCATCATGTCTTGTACACTTTCTTGGTTCTCTCCCCTATTAAGATGTCATCAATAATATATTGGTATACTGTACATCCCTGTGAAACAGGAATCTCTGATAGCACTTTAGCCAAAGCATTATGGGCAATAGTGGGGGAATGTTTGTATCCTTGTGGAAAGCGGTTAAAGGTATATTGCACTCCTTTCCATGTGAATGCAAACTGCGCTTTGTCCTGCTCAAGGAGGAGAATCATAAAAAAATATGTCTTTAAAATCTAAGGCAACCCTGCAAGGATGGGCAGCTCCTTTTATCATTGTCACAATTTCCGCGATATTCGGAACAGCAGCGGTCAGAGGTGCAGTGTTGGCGTTTAATTTTCCGTAATCTACTGTGAAACGCCATTGCCTTTTTGGTTTCTTTACTGGCCACACTGGTGAAAAATAAGGCGAGTGAATCCTCTTAATGATGTCCCTTTTTTTCTAAATTTGATACCAATCTGTCTGCTCCTGCAACAGCAGTTGCAGGCAGTGGATACTACAGGACACCAGAGATTTTAGAGGGAGGGAAAAGTATGGAAGTTTCCAATAGACTCAATTTCACTGTGTCTATTACTTTTTCAAATCCTGCAAAACTTCACACTGTGGAGACATCATTAAGAAAAGTCATTAAGAAACCCTCGGACGGCAGGCTTTCGTGACGCCTTCAGCCTCAAAATCACCCTTTCCCACGTGGCGCCGCGCCAGGCACAAAAATGGCCATACGACTGGAGATGGGTCCCCTGCCAAAAGAGCCAGCAGGTAAAACTATGCCTTGTTCTAAAGCTCTTTGGGAACCGCTTGCGTAGCCCCACAGACCTGGGGGCTGCGGGCTTTGCTGCTGCCTTCAGCCTCAAAACCACCCTTTCCCACTTGGCGCCGTGCCAGGCACAAAAATGGCCATACGGCTGGGGATGGGTCCCCCGCCCAAAGAGCCAGCTGGGAAAACTATGCCTTGTTCTAAAGCTCTTTGGGAACCGCTTGCTTGGCCCCACAGACCTGGGGGCTGCAGTCTTTGCTGCTGCCTTCAGCCTCAACACCACCCTTTCCCACTTGGCGCCGGGCCAGGGACAAAAATGGCCATACGGCTGGAGATGGGTCCCCTGCCAAAAGAGCCAGCAGGGAAAACTATGCCTTGTTCTAAAGCTCTTTGGGAACCGCTTGCGTAGCCCCACAGACGTAGGGGCTGCGGGCTTTCCTGCTGCCTTCAGCCTCAAAACCACCCTATGCCACTACGCACCGCGTCAGGCACAAAAATAGCCATACGGCTGGAGATGGGTCCCCCACCCAAAGAGCCAGCAGGGAAAACTATGCCTTGTTCTAAAGCTCTTTGGGAACCGCTTGCGTAGCCCCACAGACCTGGGGGCTGCAGGCTTTCCTGCTGTCTTCAGCCTCAAAGCCACCCTTTCCACTTGGCGCCCTATCAGGCACAAAAATGGCCTATGGGTGGAGATGGGTCCCATGCCCAAAGAGCCAGCAGGGAAAACTATGCCTTGTTCTAAAGCTCTTTGGGAACCGCTTGCGTAGCCCCACAGACCTGGGGGCTGCGGGCTTTCCTGCTGCCTTCAGCCTCAAAGCCACCCTTTCCCACTTGGCGCCGCGCCAGGCACAAAAATGGCCATACGGCTGGAGATGGGTCCCCCGCCCAAAGAGCCAGCAGGGAAAACTATGCCTTGTTCTAAAGCTCTTTGGGAACCGCTTGCGTAGCCCCACAGACCTGGGGGCTGCGGGCTTTCCTGCTGCCTTCAGCCTCAAAACCACCCTTTCCCACTTGGCGCCGTGCCAGGCACAAAAATGGCCATACGGCTGGAGATGGGTCCCCCGCCCAAAGAGCCAGCTGGGAAAACTATGCCTTGTTCTAAAGCTCTTTGGGAACCGCTTGCTTGGCCCCACAGACGTGGGGGCTGCGGGCTTTCCTGCTGCCTTCAGCCTCAAAACCACCCTATGCCACTACGCACCGCGTCAGGCACAAAAATAGCCATACGGCTGGAGATGGGTCCCCCACCCAAAGAGCCAGCAGGGAAAACTATGCCTTGTTCTAAAGCTCTTTGGGAACCGCTTGCGTAGCCCCACAGACCTGGGGGCTGCAGGCTTTCCTGCTGTCTTCAGCCTCAAAGCCACCCTTTCCCACTTGGCGCCCTATCAGGCACAAAAATGGCCTATGGGTGGAGATGGGTCCCATGCCCAAAGAGCCAGCAGGGAAAACTATGCCTTGTTCTAAAGCTCTTTGGGAACCGCTTGCGTAGCCCCACAGACCTGGGGGCTGCGGGCTTTCCTGCTGCCTTCAGCCTCGATACCACCATTTCCCACTTGGCGCTGCGCCATGCACAAAAATGGCCATACGGCTGGAGATGGGTCCCCCGCCCAAAGAGCCAGCAGGGAAAACTATGCCTTGTTCTAAAGCTCTTTGGGAACCGCTTGCGTAGCCCCACAGACCTGGGGGCTGCGGGCTTTCCTGCTGCCTTTAGCCTCGACACCACCCTTTCCCTCTTGGAGCCGCGCCAGGCACAAAAATGGCCGTACGGCTGGAGATGGGTCCCCCGCCCAAAGAGCCAGCAGGGAAAACTATGCCTGGTTCTAAAGCTCTTTGGGAACCGCTTGCGTAGCCGCACAGACCTGGGGCTGCGGGCTTTCCTGCTGCCTTCAGCCTCAAAGCCACCCTTTCCCACTTTGCGCCGGGCCAGGCACAAAAATGGCCATACGGCTGGAGATGGGTCCCCCGCCCAAAGAGCCAGCAGGGAAAACTATGCCTTGTTCTAAAGCTCTTTGGGAACCGCTTACGTAGCCCCACAGACCTGGGGGCTGCGGGCTTTCCTGCTGCCTTCAGCCTCGACAGCACCCTTTCCCACTTGGCTTCGCGCCAGGCACAAAAATGGCCTATGGCTGGAGATAGGTCCCATGCCCTAAGAGCCAGCAGGGAAAACTATGCCTTGTTCTAAAGCTCTTTGGGAACCGCTTGCGTAGCACCACAGACCTGGGGGCTGCAGGCTTTGCTCCTGCCTTCAGCCTCAAAGCCACCCTTTCCCACCTGGCGCCGCGCCAGGCTCAAAAATGGCCATACGGCTGGAGATGGGTCCCCCGCCCAGAGAGCCAGCAACGAAAACTATGCCTTGTTCTAAAGCTCTTTGGGAACCTCTTGCGTAGCCCCACAGACCTGGGGGCTGCGGGCTTTCCTGCTGTCTTCAGCCTCAAAGCAACCCTTTCCCACTTGGCGCCCTATCAAGCACAAAAATGGCCTATGGCTGGAGATGGGTCCCATGCCCAAAGAGCCAGCAGGGAAAACTATGCCTTGTTCTAAAGCTCTTTGGGAACCGCTTGCGTAGCCGCACAGACCTGGGGGCTGCGGGCTTTCCTGCTGCCTTCAGCCTCAAAACCACCCTTTCCCACTTGGCCCCCGGCCAGGCTCAAAAATGGCCATACGGCTGGAGATGGGTCCCCCGACCAGAGAGCCAGCAGGGAAAACTATGCCTTGTTCTAAAGCTCTTTGGGAACTGCTTGCGTAGCCCCACAGACCTGGGGGCTGCAGGCTTTCCTGCTGCCTTCAGCCTCAAAACCACCCTTTCCCACTTGGCGCCCTATCAAGCACAAAAATGGCCTATGGCTGGAGATGGGTCCCAGGCCCAAAGAGCCAGCAGGGAAAACTATGCCTTGTTCTAAAGCTCTTTGGGAACCGCTTGCTTGACCCCACAGACGTGGGGGCTGCGGGCTTTCCTGCTGCCTTCAGCCTCGACACCACCCTTTCCCACTTGGCGCCGCGCCAGGCACAAAAATGGCCATACGGCTGGAGATGGGTCCCCCGCCCAAAGAGCCAGCAGGGAAAACTATGCCTTGTTCTAAAGCTCTTTGGGAACCGCTTGCGTAGCCCCACAGACCTGGGGGCTGCGGGCTTTCCTGCTGCCTTCACCCTCAAAACCACCCTTTCCCACTTGGCACTGCTCCAGGCTCAAAAATGGCCATACGGCTGCAGATGGGTCCCCCGCCCAGAGAGCCAGCAGGGAAAATTATGCCTTGTTCTAAAGCTCTTTGGGAACCGCTTGCGTAGCCCCACAGACCTGGGGGCTGCAGTCTTTGCTGCTGCCTTCAGCCTCAAAGCCACCCTTTCCCACTTGGCGCCGGGCCAGGCACAAAAATGGCCATACGGCTGGAGATGGGTCCCCCGCCCAAAGAGCCAGCAGGGAAAACTATGCCTTGTTCTAAAGCTCTTTGGGAACCGCTTGCGTAGCCCCACAGACCTGGGGGCTGCGGGCTTTCCTGCTGCCTTCAGCCTCAAAGCCACCCTTTCCCACTTGGCGCCGTGCCAGGCACAAAAATGGCCATACGGCTGGAGATGGGTCCCCCGCCCAAAGAGCCAGCAGGGAAAACTATGCCTTGTTCTAAAGCTCTTTGGGAACCGCTTGCTTGGCCCCACAGACGTGGGGGCTGCAGTCTTTGCTGCTGCCTTCAGCCTCAACACCACCCTTTCCCACTTGGCGCCGGGCCAGGGACAAAAATGACCATACGGCTGGAGATGGGTCCCCTGCCAAAAGAGCCAGCAGGGAAAACTATGCCTTGTTCTAAAGCTCTTTGGGAACCGCTTGCGTAGCCCCACAGACCTGGGGGCTGCAGGCTTTGCTCCTGCCTTCAGCCTCAAAGCCACCCTTTCCCACCTGGCGCCGCGCCAGGCTCAAAAATGGCCATACGGCTGGAGATGGGTCCCCGCCCAGAGAGCCAGCAGGGAAAACTATGCCTTGTTCTAAAGCTCTTTGGGAACCGCTTGCGTAGCCCCACAGACCTGGGGACTGCGGGCTTTCCTGCTGCCTTCAGCCTCGACACCACCCTTTCCCACTTGGCGCCGCGCCAGGCACAAAAATGGCCATACGGCTGGAGATGGGTCCCCCGCCCTAAGAGCCAGCAGGGAAAACTATGCCTTGTTCTAAAGCTCTTTGGGAACCGCTTGCATAGCCCCACAGACCTGGGGGCTGCAGGCTTTCCTGCTGTCTTCAGCCTCAAAGCCACCCTTTCCCACTTGGCGCCCTATCAGGCACAAAAATGGCCATATGGCTGGAGATGGGTCCCCCGCCCAAAGAGCCAGCAGGGAAAACTATGCCTTGTTCTAAAGCTCTTTGGGAACCGCTTGCGTAGCCCCACAGACCTGGGGGCTGCGGGCTTTCCTGCTGCCTTCAGCCTCGACACCACCCTTTCCCACTTGGCGCCCTATCAGGCACAAAAATGGCCATACGGCTGGAGATGTGTCCCCCGCCCAAAGAGCCAGCAGGGAAAACTATGCCTTGTTCTAAAGCTCTTTGGGAACCGCTTGCGTACCCCACAGACCTGGGGGCTGTGGGCTTTGCTGCTGCCTTCAGCCTCAAAGCCACCCTTTCCCACTTGGCGCCGCGCCAGGCACAAAAATGGCCATACGGCTGGAGATGGGTCCCCCGCCCAAAGAGCCAGCAGGGAAAATTATGCCTTGTTCTAAAGCTCTTTGGGAACCGCTTGCGTAGCCCCACAGACCTGGGGGCTGCGGGCTTTCCTGCTGCCTTTAGCCTCGACACAACCCTTTCCCACTTGGCGCCGCGCCAGGCTCAAAAATGGCCATACGGCTGGAGATGGGTTCCCCGCTGAAGGAGCCAGCAGGGAAAACTATGCCTTGTTCTAAAGCTCTTTGGGAACCGCTTGCGTAGCCCCACAGACCTGGGGGCTGCGGGCTTTCCTGCTGCCTTCAAGCCTCAAAGCCACCCTTTCCCACTGGGCGCTGGACCAGGCACAAAAATGGCCTATGGCTGGAGATGGGTCCCCCGAACAAAGAGCCAGCAGGGAAAACTATGCCTTGTTCTAAAGCTCTTTGGGAACCGCTTGCTTGGCCCCACAGACGTGGGGGCTGCGGGCTTTCCTGCTGCCTTCAGCCTCGACACCACCCTTTCCCACTTGGCACTGCTCCAGGCACAAAAATGGCCATACGGCTGGAGATGGTTCCCCCGCCCAAAGAGCCAGCAGGGAAAACTATGCCTTGTTCTAAAGCTCTTTGGGAACCGCTTGCGTAGCCCCACAGACCTGGGGGCTGCGGGCTTTCCTGCTGCCTTCACCCTCAAAACCACCCTTTCCCACTTGGCACTGCTCCAGGCTCAAAAATGGCCATACGGCTGCAGATGGGTCCCCCGCCCAGAGAGCCAGCAGGGAAAACTATGCCTTGTTCTAAAGCTCTTTGGGAACCGCTTGCGTAGCCCCACAGACCTGGGGGCTGCAGGCTTTGCTGCTGCCTTCAGCCTCAAAGCCACCCTTTCCCACTTGGCGCCGCGCCAGGCACAAAAATGGCCATACGGCTGGAGATGGGTCCCCCGCCCAAAGAGCCAGCAGGGAAAACTATGCCTTGTTCTAAAGCTCTTTGGGAACCGCTTGCGTAGCCCCACAGACCTGGGGCCTGTGGGCTTTGCTGATGCCTTCAGCCTCAAAGCCACCCTTTCCCACTTGGCGCCGTGCCAGGCACAAAAATGGCCATACGGCTGGAGATGGGTCCCCCGCCCGAAGAGCCAGCAGGGAAAACTATGCCTTGTTCTAAAGCTCTTTGGGAACCGCTTGCGTAGCCCCACAGACCTGGGGGCTGCGGGCTTTCCTGCTGCCTTCAGCCTCAAAACCACCCTTTCCCACTACGCACCGCGCCAGGCACAAAAATGGCCATACGGCTGGAGATGGGTCCCCCGCCCAAAGAGCCAGCTGGGAAAACTATGCCTTGTTCTAAAGCTCTTTGGGAACCGCTTGCTTGGCCCCACAGACGTGGGGGCTGCGGGCTTTCCTGCTGCCTTCAGCCTCAAAACCACCCTATGCCACTACGCACCGCGTCAGGCACAAAAATAGCCATACGGCTGGAGATGGGTCCCCCACCCAAAGAGCCACCAGGGAAAACTATGCCTTGTTCTAAAGCTCTTTGGGAACCGCTTGCGTAGCCCCACAGACCTGGGGGCTGCGGGCTTTCCTGCTGCCTTCAGCCTCGATACCACCATTTCCCACTTGGCGCTGCGCCATGCACAAAAATGGCCATACGGCTGGAGATGGGTCCCCCGCCCAAAGAGCCAGCAGGGAAAACTATGCCTTGTTCTAAAGCTCTTTGGGAACCGCTTGCGTAGCCCCACAGACCTGGGGGCTGCGGGCTTTCCTGCTGCCTTTAGCCTCGACACCACCCTTTCCCTCTTGGCGCCGCGCCAGGCACAAAAATGGCCGTACGGCTGGAGATGGGTCCCCCGCCCAAAGAGCCAGCAGGGAAAACTATGCCTTGTTCTAAAGCTCTTTGGGAACCGCTTGCGTAGCCGCACAGACCTGGGGACTGCGGGCTTTCCTGCTGCCTTCAGCCTCAAAGCCACCCTTTCCCACTTTGCGCCGGGCCAGGCACAAAAATGGCCATACGGCTGGAGATGGGTCCCCCGCCCAAAGAGCCAGCAGGGAAAACTATGCCTTGTTCTAAAGCTCTTTGGGAACCGCTTGCGTAGCCCCACAGACCTTGGGGCTGCGGGCTTTCCTGCTGCCTTCAGCCTCGACAGCACCCTTTCCCACTTGGCGCCGCGCCAGGCACAAAAATGGCCTATGGCTGGAGATGGGTCCCATGCCCAAAGAGCCAGCAGGGAAAACTATGCCTTGTTCTAAAGCTCTTTGGGAACCGCTTGCGTAGCCCCACAGACCTGGGGGCTGCAGGCTTTGCTCCTGCCTTCAGCCTCAAAGCCACCCTTTCCCACTTGGCGCCGGGCCAGGGACAAAAATGGCCATACGGCTGGAGCTGGGTCCCATGCCCAAAGAGCCAGCAGGGAAAACTATGCCTTGTTCTAAAGCTCTTTGGGAACCGCTTGCTTGGCCCCACAGACCTGGGGGCTGCAGGCTTTGCTGCTGCCTTCAGCCTCGACACCACCCTTACCCACTTGGCGCCGCGCCAGGCACAAAAATGGCCATACGGCTGGAGATGGGTCCCCCGCCCAAAGAGCCAGCAGGGAAAACTATGCCTTGTTCTAAAGCTCTTTGGGAACCGCTTGCGTAGCCCCACAGACCTGGGGGCTGCGGGCTTTCCTGCTGCCTTCAGCCTCAAAACCACCCTTTCCCACTTGGCACTGCTCCAGGCTCAAAAATGGCCATACGGCTGCAGATGGGTCCCCCGCCCAGAGAGCCAGCAGGGAAAACTATGCCTTGTTCTAAAGCTCTTTGGGAACCGCTTGCGTAGCCCCACAGACCTGGGGGCTGCAGGCTTTGCTGCTGCCTTCAGCCTCAAAGCCACCCTTTCCCACTTGGCGCCGCGCCAGGCACAAAAATGCCCATACGGCTGGAGATGGGTCCCCCGCCCAAAGAGCCAGCAGGGAAAACTATGCCTTGTTCTAAAGCTCTTTGGGAACCGCTTGCGTAGCCCCACAGACCTGGGGGCTGTGGGCTTTGCTGATGCCTTCAGCCTCAAAGCCACCCTTTCCCACTTGGCGCCGTGCCAGGCAAAAAATGGCCATACGGCTGGAGATGGGTCCCCCGCCCAAAGAGCCAGCAGGGAAAACTATGCCTTGTTCTAAAGCTCTTTGGGAACCGCTTGCGTAGCCCCACAGACCTGGGGGCTGCGGGCTTTCCTGCTGCCTTCAGCCTCAAAACCACCCTTTCCCACTACGCACCGCGCCAGGCACAAAAATGGCCATACGGCTGGAGATGGGTCCCCCGCCCAAAGAGCCAGCTGGGAAAACTATGCCTTGTTCTAAAGCTCTTTGGGAACCGCTTGCTTGGCCCCACAGACGTGGGGGCTGCGGGCTTTCCTGCTGCCTTCAGCCTCAAAACCACCCTATGCCACTACGCACCGCGTCAGGCACAAAAATAGCCATACGGCTGGAGATGGGTCCCCCACCCAAAGAGCCAGCAGGGAAAACTATGCCTTGTTCTAAAGCTCTTTGGGAACCGCTTGCGTAGCCCCACAGACCTGGGGGCTGCGGGCTTTCCTGCTGCCTTCAGCCTCGATACCACCATTTCCCACTTGGCGCTGCGCCATGCACAAAAATGGCCATACGGCTGGAGATGGGTCCCCCGCCCAAAGAGCCAGCAGGGAAAACTATGCCTTGTTCTAAAGCTCTTTGGGAACCGCTTGCGTAGCCCCACAGACCTGGGGGCTGCGGGCTTTCCTGCTGCCTTTAGCCTCGACACCACCCTTTCCCTCTTGGCGCCGCGCCAGGCACAAAAATGGCCGTACGGCTGGAGATGGGTCCCCCGCCCAAAGAGCCAGCAGGGAAAACTATGCCTTGTTCTAAAGCTCTTTGGGAACCGCTTGCGTAGCCGCACAGACCTGGGGGCTGCGGGCTTTCCTGCTGCCTTCAGCCTCAAAGCCACCCTTTCCCACTTTGCGCCGGGCCAGGCACAAAAATGGCCATACGGCTGGAGATGGGTCCCCCGCCCAAAGAGCCAGCAGGGAAAACTATGCCTTGTTCTAAAGCTCTTTGGGAACCGCTTGCGTAGCCCCACAGACCTTGGGGCTGCGGGCTTTCCTGCTGCCTTCAGCCTCGACAGCACCCTTTCCCACTTGGCGCCGCGCCAGGCACAAAAATGGCCTATGGCTGGAGATGGGTCCCATGCCCTAAGAGCGAGCAGGGAAAACTATGCCTTGTTCTAAAGCTCGTTGGGAACCGCTTGCGTAGCCCCACAGACCTGGGGGCTGCGGGCTTTCCTGCTGCCTTCAGCCTCAAAGCCACCCTTTCCCACTTGGCGCCGGGCCAGGGACAAAAATGGCCATACGGCTGGAGCTGGGTCCCATGCCCAAAGAGCCAGCAGGGAAAACTATGCCTTGTTCTAAAGCTCTTTGGGAACCGCTTGCGTAGCCCCACAGACCTGGGGGCTGCGGGCTTTCCTGCTGCCTTCAGCCTCAAAACCACCCTTTCCCACTTGGCGCCGTGCCAGGCTCAAAAATGGCCATACGGCTGGAGATGGGTCCCCCGCCCAAAGAGCCAGCAGGGAAAACTATGCCTTGTTCTAAAGCTCTTTGGGAACCGCTTGCTTGGCCCCACAGACGTGGGGGCTGCGGGCTTTCCTGCTGCCTTCAGCCTCAAAACCACCCTATGCCACTACGCACCGCGTCAGGCACAAAAATAGCCATACGGCTGGAGATGGGTCCCCCACCCAAAGAGCCAGCAGGGAAAACTATGCCTTGTTCTAAAGCTCTTTGGGAACCGCTTGCGTAGCCCCACAGACCTGGGGGCTGCAGGCTTTCCTGCTGTCTTCAGCCTCAAAGCCACCCTTTCCCACTTGGCGCCGCATCAGGCACAAAAATGGCCTATGGCTGGAGATGGGTCCCATGCCCAAAGAGCCAGCAGGGAAAACTATGCCTTGTTCTAAAGCTCTTTGGGAACCGCTTGCGTAGCCCCACAGACCTGGGGGCTGCGGGCTTTCCTGCTGCCTTCAGCCTCGATACCACCATTTCCCACTTGGCGCTGCGCCATGCACAAAAATGGCCATACGGCTGGAGATGGGTCCCCCGCCCAAAGAGCCAGCAGGGAAAACTATGCCTTGTTCTAAAGCTCTTTGGGAACCGCTTGCGTAGCCCCACAGACCTGGGGGCTGCGGGCTTTCCTGCTGCCTTCAGCCTCGATACCACCCTTTCCCTCTTGGCGCCGCGCCAGGCACAAAAATGGCCGTACGGCTGGAGATGGGTCCCCCGCCCAAAGAGCCAGCAGGGAAAACTATGCCTTGTTCTAAAGCTCTTTGGGAACCGCTTGCGTAGCCGCACAGACCTGGGGGCTGCGGGCTTTCCTGCTGCCTTCAGCCTCAAAGCCACCCTTTCCCACTTTGCGCCGGGCCAGGCACAAAAATGGCCATACGGCTGGAGATGGGTCCCCCGCCCAAAGAGCCAGCAGGGAAAACTATGCCTTGTTCTAAAGCTCTTTGGGAACCGCTTGCGTAGCCCCACAGACCTTGGGGCTGCGGGCTTTCCTGCTGCCTTCAGCCTCGACAGCACCCTTTCCCACTTGGCATCGCGCCAGGCACAAAAATGGCCTATGGCTGGAGATGGGTCCCATGCCCTAAGAGCCAGCTGGGAAAACTATGCCTTGTTCTAAAGCTCTTTGGGAACCGCTTGCGTAGCCCCACAGACCTGGGGGCTGCAGGCTTTGCTCCTGCCTTCAGCCTCGACACAACCCTTTCCCACTTGGCGCCGCGCCAGGCTCAAAAATGGCCATACGGCTGGAGATGGGTCCCCCGCCCAGAGAGCCAGCAGGGAAAACTATGCCTTGTTCTAAAGCTCTTTGGGAACCGCTTGCGTAGCCCCACAGACCTGGGGGCTGCGGGCTTTCCTGCTGCCTTCAAGCCTCAAAGCCACCCTTTCCCACTGGGCGCCGGGCCAGGCACAAAAATGGCCTATGGCTGGAGATGGGTCCCCCGAACAAAGAGCCAGCAGGGAAAACTATGCCTTGTTCTAAAGCTCTTTGGGAACTGCTTGCGTAGCCCCACAGACCTGGGGGCTGCAGGCTTTCCTGCTGCCTTCAGCCTCAAAGCCACCCTTTCCCACTTGGCGCCCTATCAAGCACAAAAATGGCCTATGGCTGGAGATGGGTCCCAGGCCCAAAGAGCCAGCAGGGAAAACTATGCCTTGTTCTAAAGCTCTTTGGGAACCGCTTGCTTGGCCCCACAGACGTGGGGGCTGCGGGCTTTCCTGCTGCCTTCAGCCTCGACACCACCCTTTCCCACTTGGCGCCGCGCCAGGCACAAAAATGGCCATACGGCTGGAGATGGGTCCCCCGCCCAAAGAGCCAGCAGGGAAAACTATGCCTTGTTCTAAGCTCTTTGGGAACCGCTTGCGTAGCCCCACAGACCTGGGGGCTGCGGGCTTTCCTGCTGCCTTCACCCTCAAAACCACCCTTTCCCACTTGGCACTGCTCCAGGCTCAAAAATGGCCATACGGCTGCAGATGGGTCCCCCGCCCAGAGAGCCAGCAGGGAAAATTATGCCTTGTTCTAAAGCTCTTTGGGAACCGCTTGCGTAGCCCCACAGACCTGGGGGCTGCAGTCTTTGCTGCTGCCTTCAGCCTCAAAGCCACCCTTTCCCACTTGGCGCCGGGCCAGGCACAAAAATGGCCATACGGCTGGAGATGGGTCCCCCGCCCAAAGAGCCAGCAGGGAAAACTATGCCTTGTTCTAAAGCTCTTTGGGAACCGCTTGCGTAGCCCCACAGACTTGGGGGCTGCAGGCTTTGCTCCTGCCTTCAGCCTCAAAGCCACCCTTTCCCACCTGGCGCCGCGCCAGGCTCAAAAATGGCCATACGGCTGGAGATGGGTCCCCGCCCAGAGAGCCAGCAGGGAAAACTATGCCTTGTTCTAAAGCTCTTTGGGAACCGCTTGCGTAGCCCCACAGACCTGGGGACTGCGGGCTTTCCTGCTGCCTTCAGCCTCGACACCACCCTTTCCCACTTGGCGCCGCGCCAGGCACAAAATGGCCATACGGCTGGAGATGGGTCCCCCGCCCTAAGAGCCAGCAGGGAAAACTATGCCTTGTTCTAAAGCTCTTTGGAACCGCTTGCATAGCCCCACAGACCTGGGGGCTGCAGGCTTTCCTGCTGTCTTCAGCCTCAAAGCCACCCTTTCCACTTGGCGCCCTATCAGGCACAAAAATGGCCATATGGCTGGAGATGGGTCCCCCGCCCAAAGAGCCAGCAGGGAAAACTATGCCTTGTTCTAAAGCTCTTTGGGAACCGCTTGCGTAGCCCCACAGACCTGGGGGCTGCGGGCTTTCCTGCTGCCTTCAGCCTCGACACCACCCTTTCCCACTTGGCGCCCTATCAGGCACAAAAATGGCCATACGGCTGGAGATGTGTCCCCGCCCAAAGAGCCAGCAGGGAAAACTATGCCTTGTTCTAAAGCTCTTTGGGAACCGCTTGCGTACCCCACAGACCTGGGGGCTGTGGGCTTTGCTGCTGCCTTCAGCCTCAAAGCCACCCTTTCCCACTTGGCGCCGCGCCAGGCACAAAAATGGCCATACGGCTGGAGATGGGTCCCCCGCCCAAAGAGCCAGCAGGGAAAATTATGCCTTGTTCTAAAGCTCTTTGGGAACCGCTTGCGTAGCCCCACAGACATGGGGGCTGCGGGCTTTCCTGCTGCCTTCAGCCTCGACACAACTCTTTCCCACTTGGCGCCGCGCCAGGCTCAAAAATGGCCATACGGCTGGAGATGGGTCCCCCGCCCAAAGAGCCAGCAGGGAAAACTATGCCTTGTTCTAAAGCTCTTTGGGAACCGCTTGCGTAGCCCCACAGACCTGGGGGCTGCGGGCTTTCCTGCTGCCTTCAAGCCTCAAAGCCACCCTTTCCCACTGGGCGCCGGGCCAGGCACAAAAATGGCCTATGGCTGGAGATGGGTCCCCCGAACAAAGAGCCAGCAGGGAAAACTATGCCTTGTTCTAAAGCTCTTTGGGAACTGCTTGCGTAGCCCCACAGACCTGGGGGCTGCAGGCTTTCCTGCTGCCTTCAGCCTCAAAGCCACCCTTTCCCACTTGGCGCCCTATCAAGCACAAAAAAGGCCTATGGCTGGAGATGGGTCCCAGGCCCAAAGAGCCAGCAGGGAAAACTATGCCTTGTTCTAAAGCTCTTTGGGAACCGCTTGCTTGGGCCCACAGACGTGGGGGCTGCGGGCTTTCCTGCTGCCTTCAGCCTCGACACCACCCTTTCCACTTGGCGCCGCGCCAGGCACAAAAATGGCCATACGGCTGGAGATGGTTCCCCCGCCCAAAGAGCCAGCAGGGAAAACTATGCCTTGTTCTAAAGCTCTTTGGGAACCGCTTGCGTAGCCCCACAGACCTGGGGGCTGCGGGCTTTCCTGCTGCCTTCAGCCTCGACAGCACCCTTTCCCACTTGGCGCCGCGCCAGGCACAAAAATGGCCTATGGCTGGAGATGGGTCCCATGCCCTAAGAGCGAGCAGGGAAAACTATGCCTTGTTCTAAAGCTCTTTGGGAACCGCTTGCGTAGCCCCACAGACCTGGGGGCTGCGGGCTTTCCTGCTGCCTTCAGCCTCAAAGCCACCCTTTCCCACTTGGCGCCGGGCCAGGGACAAAAATGGCCATACGGCTGGAGCTGGGTCCCATGCCCAAAGAGCCAGCAGGGAAAACTATGCCTTGTTCTAAAGCTCTTTGGGAACCGCTTGCTTGGCCCCACAGACCTGGGGGCTGCAGGCTTTGCTGCTGCCTTCAGCCTCGACACCACCCTTACCCACTTGGCGCCGCGCCAGGCACAAAAATGGCCATACGGCTGGAGATGGGTCCCCCGCCCAAAGAGCCAGCAGGGAAAACTATGCCTTGTTCTAAAGCTCTTTGGGAACCGCTTGCGTAGCCCCACAGACCTGGGGGCTGCGGGCTTTCCTGCTGCCTTCAGCCTCAAAACCACCCTTTCCCACTACGCACCGCGCCAGGCACAAAAATGGCCATACGGCTGGAGATGGGTCCCCCGCCCAAAGAGCCAGCTGGGAAAACTATGCCTTGTTCTAAAGCTCTTTGGGAACCGCTTGCTTGGCCCCACAGACGTGGGGGCTGCGGGCTTTCCTGCTGCCTTCAGCCTCAAAACCACCCTATGCCACTACGCACCGCGTCAGAGGCACAAAAATAGCCATACGGCTGGAGATGGGTCCCCCACCCAAAGAGCCAGCAGGGAAAACTATGCCTTGTTCTAAAGCTCTTTGGGAACCGCTTGCGTAGCCCCACAGACCTGGGGGCTGCAGGCTTTCCTGCTGTCTTCAGCCTCAAAGCCACCCTTTCCCACTTGGCGCCCTATCAGGCACAAAAATGGCCTATGGGTGGAGATGGGTCCCATGCCCAAAGAGCCAGCAGGGAAAACTATGCCTTGTTCTAAAGCTCTTTGGGAACCGCTTGCGTAGCCGCACAGACCTGGGGGCTGCGGGCTTTCCTGCTGCCTTCAGCCTCGATACCACCATTTCCCACTTGGCGCTGCGCCATGCACAAAAATGGCCATACGGCTGGAGATGGGTCCCCCGCCCAAAGAGCCAGCAGGGAAAACTATGCCTTGTTCTAAAGCTCTTTGGGAACCGCTTGCGTAGCCCCACAGACCTGGGGGCTGCGGGCTTTCCTGCTGCCTTCAAGCCTCAAAGCCACCCTTTCCCACTGGGCGCCGGGCCAGGCACAAAAATGGCCTATGGCTGGAGATGGGTCCCCCGAACAAAGAGCCAGCAGGGAAAACTATGCCTTGTTCTAAAGCTCTTTGGGAACTGCTTGCGTAGCCCCACAGACCTGGGGGCTGCAGGCTTTCCTGCTGCCTTCAGCCTCAAAGCCACCCTTTCCCACTTGGCGCCCTATCAAGCACAAAAAAGGCCTATGGCTGGAGATGGGTCCCAGGCCCAAAGAGCCAGCAGGGAAAACTATGCCTTGTTCTAAAGCTCTTTGGGAACCGCTTGCTTGGGCCCACAGACGTGGGGGCTGCGGGCTTTCCTGCTGCCTTCAGCCTCGACACCACCCTTTCCCACTTGGCGCCGCGCCAGGCACAAAAATGGCCATACGGCTGGAGATGGGTCCCCCGCCCAAAGAGCCAGCAGGGAAAACTATGCCTTGTTCTAAAGCTCTTTGGGAACCGCTTGCGTAGCCCCACAGACCTGGGGGCTGCGGGCTTTCCTGCTGCCTTCAGCCTCGACAGCACCCTTTCCCACTTGGCGCCGCGCCAGGCACAAAAATGGCCTATGGCTGGAGATGGGTCCCATGCCCTAAGAGCGAGCAGGGAAAACTATGCCTTGTTCTAAAGCTCTTTGGGAACCGCTTGCGTAGCCCCACAGACCTGGGGGCTGCGGGCTTTCCTGCTGCCTTCAGCCTCAAAGCCACCCTTTCCCACTTGGCGCCGGGCCAGGGACAAAAATGGCCATACGGCTGGAGCTGGGTCCCATGCCCAAAGAGCCAGCAGGGAAAACTATGCCTTGTTCTAAAGCTCTTTGGGAACCGCTTGCTTGGCCCCACAGACCTGGGGGCTGCAGGCTTTGCTGCTGCCTTCAGCCTCGACACCACCCTTACCCACTTGGCGCCGCGCCAGGCACAAAAATGGCCATACGGCTGGAGATGGGTCCCCCGCCCAAAGAGCCAGCAGGGAAAACTATGCCTTGTTCTAAAGCTCTTTGGGAACCGCTTGCGTAGCCCCACAGACCTGGGGGCTGCGGGCTTTCCTGCTGCCTTCAGCCTCAAAACCACCCTTTCCCACTACGCACCGCGCCAGGCACAAAAATGGCCATACGGCTGGAGATGGGTCCCCCGCCCAAAGAGCCAGCTGGGAAAACTATGCCTTGTTCTAAAGCTCTTTGGGAACCGCTTGCTTGGCCCCACAGACGTGGGGGCTGCGGGCTTTCCTGCTGCCTTCAGCCTCAAAACCACCCTATGCCACTACGCACCGCGTCAGGCACAAAAATAGCCATACGGCTGGAGATGGGTCCCCCACCCAAAGAGCCAGCAGGGAAAACTATGCCTTGTTCTAAAGCTCTTTGGGAACCGCTTGCGTAGCCCCACAGACCTGGGGGCTGCAGGCTTTCCTGCTGTCTTCAGCCTCAAAGCCACCCTTTCCCACTTGGCGCCCTATCAGGCACAAAAATGGCCTATGGGTGGAGATGGGTCCCATGCCCAAAGAGCCAGCAGGGAAAACTATGCCTTGTTCTAAAGCTCTTTGGGAACCGCTTGCGTAGCCCCACAGACCTGGGGGCTGCGGGCTTTCCTGCTGCCTTCAGCCTCGATACCACCATTTCCCACTTGGCGCTGCGCCATGCACAAAAATGGCCATACGGCTGGAGATGGGTCCCCCACCCAAAGAGCCAGCAGGGAAAACTATGCCTTGTTCTAACGCTCTTTGGGAACCGCTTGCGTAGCCCCACAGACCTGGGGGCTGCGGGCTTTCCTGCTGCCTTTAGCCTCGACACCACCCTTTCCCTCTTGGCGCCGCGCCGGGCACAAAAATGGCCGTATGGCTGGAGATGGGTCCCCCGCCCAAAGAGCCAGCAGGGAAAACTATGCCTTGTTCTAAAGCTCTTTGGGCACCGCTTGCGTAGCCGCACAGACCTGGGGGCTGCGGGCTTTCCTGCTGCCTTCAGCCTCAAAGCCACCCTTTCCCACTTTGCGCCGGGCCAGGCACAAAAATGGCCATACGGCTGGAGATGGGTCCCCCGCCCAAAGAGCCAGCAGGGAAAACTATGCCTTGTTCTAAAGCTCTTTGGGAACCGCTTGCGTAGCCCCACAGACCTTGGGGCTGCGGGCTTTCCTGCTGCCTTCAGCCTCGACAGCACCCTTTCCCACTTGGCTTCGCGCCAGGCACAAAAATGGCCTATGGCTGGAGATGGGTCCCATGCCCTAAGAGCCAGCTGGGAAAACTATGCCTTGTTCTAAAGCTCTTTGGGAACCGCTTGCGTAGCACCACAGACCTGGGGGCTGCAGGCTTTGCTCCTGCCTTCAGCCTCAAAGCCACCCTTTCCCACCTGGCGCCGCGCCAGGCTCAAAAATGGCCATACGGCTGGAGATGGGTCCCCCGCCCAGAGAGCCAGCAGGGAAAACTATGCCTTGTTCTAAAGCTCTTTGGGAACCTCTTGCGTAGCCCCACAGACCTGGGGGCTGCGGGCTTTCCTGCTGTCTTCAGCCTCAAAGCAACCCTTTCCCACTTGGCGCCCTATCAAGCACAAAAATGGCCTATGGCTGGAGATGGGTCCCATGCCCAAAGAGCCAGCAGGGAAAACTATGCCTTGTTCTAAAGCTCTTTGGGAACCGCTTGCGTAGCCGCACAGACCTGGGGGCTGCGGGCTTTCCTGCTGCCTTCAGCCTCAAAACCACCCTTTCCCACTTGGCCCCCGGCCAGGCACAAAAATGGCCATACGGCTGGAGATGGGTCCCCCGCCCAAAGAGCCAGCAGGGAAAACTATGCCTTGTTCTAAAGCTCTTTGGGAACCGCTTGCGTAGCCCCACAGACCTGGGGGCTGCAGGCTTTGCTGCTGCCTTCAGCCTCAAAACCACCCTTTCCCACTTGGCGCCGCGCCAGGCACAAAAATGGCCATACGGCTGGAGATGGGTCCCCCGCCCAAAGAGCCAGCAGGGAAAATTATGCCTTGTTCTAAAGCTCTTTGGGAACCGCTTGCGTAGCCCCACAGACATGGGGGCTGCGGGCTTTCCTGCTGCCTTTAGCCTCGACACAACCCTTTCCCACTTGGCGCCGCGCCAGGCTCAAAAATGGCCATACGGCTGGAGATGGGTCCCCCGCCCAGAGAGCCAGCAGGGAAAACTATGCCTTGTTCTAAAGCTCTTTGGGAACCGCTTGCGTAGCCCCACACACCTGGGGGCTGCGGGCTTTCCTGCTGCCTTCAAGCCTCAAAGCCACCCTTTCCCACTGGGCGCCGGGCCAGGCACAAAAATGGCCTATGGCTGGAGATGGGTCCCCCGAACAAAGAGCCAGCAGGGAAAACTATGCCTTGTTCTAAAGCTCTTTGGGAACCGCTTGCGTAGCCCCACAGACCTGGGGGCTGCGGGCTTTGCTGCTGCCTTCAGCCTCAAAGCCACCCTTTCCCACTTGGCGCCGTGCCAGGCACAAAAATGGCCATACGGCTGGAGATGGGTCCCAGGCCCAAAGAGCCAGCAGGGAAAACTATGCCTTGTTCTAAAGCTCTTTGGGAACCGCTTGCTTGGCCCCACAGACGTGGGGGCTGCGGGCTTTCCTGCTGCCTTCAGCCTCGACACCACCCTTTCCCACTTGGCGCCGCGCCAGGCACAAAAATGGCCATACGGCTGGAGATGGGTCCCCCGCCCAAAGAGCCAGCAGGGAAAACTCTGCCTTGTTCTAAAGCTCTTTGGGAACCGCTTGCGTAGCCCCACAGACCTGGGGGCTGCGGGCTTTCCTGCTGCCTTCAGATTCAAAGCCACCCTTTCCGTCTTGGGGCTTCGCCAGGCACAAAAATGGCCATACGGCTGGAGATGGGTCCCCCGCCCAAAGAGCGAGCAGGGAAAACTATGCCTTGTTCTAAAGCTCTTTGGGAACCGCTTGCGTAGCCCCACAGACCTGGGGGCTGCGGGCTTTCCTGCTGCCTTCAGCCTCGACACCACCCTTTCCCACTACGCACCGCGTCAGGCACAAAAATAGCCATACGGCTGGAGATGGGTCCCCCACCCAAAGAGCCAGCAGGGAAAACTATGCCTTGTTCTAAAGCTCTTTGGGAACCGCTTGCGTAGCCCCACAGACCTGGGGGCTGCAGGCTTTCCTGCTGTCTTCAGCCTCAAAGCCACCCTTTCCCACTTGGCGCCCTATCAGGCACAAAAATGGCCTATGGGTGGAGATGGGTCCCATGCCCAAAGAGCCAGCAGGGAAAACTATGCCTTGTTCTAAAGCTCTTTGGGAACCGCTTGCGTAGCCGCACAGACCTGGGGGCTGCGGGCTTTCCTGCTGCCTTCAGCCTCGATACCACCATTTCCCACTTGGCGCTGCGCCATGCACAAAAATGGCCATACGGCTGGAGATGGGTCCCCCACCCAAAGAGCCAGCAGGGAAAACTATGCCTTGTTCTAACGCTCTTTGGGAACCGCTTGCGTAGCCCCACAGACCTGGGGGCTGCGGGCTTTCCTGCTGCCTTTAGCCTCGACACCACCCTTTCCCTCTTGGCGCCGCGCCGGGCACAAAAATGGCCGTACGGCTGGAGATGGGTCCCCCGCCCAAAGAGCCAGCAGGGAAAACTATGCCTTGTTCTAAAGCTCTTTGGGCACCGCTTGCGTAGCCGCACAGACCTGGGGGCTGCGGGCTTTCCTGCTGCCTTCAGCCTCAAAGCCACCCTTTCCCACTTTGCGCCGGGCCAGGCACAAAAATGGCCATACGGCTGGAGATGGGTCCCCCGCCCAAAGAGCCAGCAGGGAAAACTATGCCTTGTTCTAAAGCTCTTTGGGAACCGCTTGCGTAGCCCCACAGACCTTGGGGCTGCGGGCTTTCCTGCTGCCTTCAGCCTCGACAGCACCCTTTCCCACTTGGCTTCGCGCCAGGCACAAAAATGGCCTATGGCTGGAGATGGGTCCCATGCCCTAAGAGCCAGCTGGGAAAACTATGCCTTGTTCTAAAGCTCTTTGGGAACCGCTTGCGTAGCACCACAGACCTGGGGGCTGCAGGCTTTGCTCCTGCCTTCAGCCTCAAAGCCACCCTTTCCCACCTGGCGCCGCGCCAGGCTCAAAAATGGCCATACGGCTGGAGATGGGTCCCCCGCCCAGAGAGCCAGCAGGGAAAACTATGCCTTGTTCTAAAGCTCTTTGGGAACCTCTTGCGTAGCCCCACAGACCTGGGGGCTGCGGGCTTTCCTGCTGTCTTCAGCCTCAAAGCAACCCTTTCCCACTTGGCGCCCTATCAAGCACAAAAATGGCCTATGGCTGGAGATGGGTCCCATGCCCAAAGAGCCAGCAGGGAAAACTATGCCTTGTTCTAAAGCTCTTTGGGAACCGCTTGCGTAGCCGCACAGACCTGGGGGCTGCGGGCTTTCCTGCTGCCTTCAGCCTCAAAACCACCCTTTCCCACTTGGCCCCCGGCCAGGCACAAAAATGGCCATACGGCTGGAGATGGGTCCCCCGCCCAAAGAGCCAGCAGGGAAAACTATGCCTTGTTCTAAAGCTCTTTGGGAACCGCTTGCGTAGCCCCACAGACCTGGGGGCTGCAGGCTTTGCTGCTGCCTTCAGCCTCAAAACCACCCTTTCCCACTTGGCGCTGCGCCAGGCACAAAAATGGCCATACGGCTGGAGATGGGTCCCCCGCCCAAAGAGCCAGCAGGGAAAATTATGCCTTGTTCTAAAGCTCTTTGGGAACCGCTTGCGTAGCCCCACAGACATGGGGGCTGCGGGCTTTCCTGCTGCCTTTAGCCTCGACACAACCCTTTCCCACTTGGCGCCGCGCCAGGCTCAAAAATGGCCATACGGCTGGAGATGGGTCCCCCGCCCAGAGAGCCAGCAGGGAAAACTATGCCTTGTTCTAAAGCTCTTTGGGAACCGCTTGCGTAGCCCCACACACCTGGGGGCTGCGGGCTTTCCTGCTGCCTTCAAGCCTCAAAGCCACCCTTTCCCACTGGGCGCCGGGCCAGGCACAAAAATGGCCTATGGCTGGAGATGGGTCCCCCGAACAAAGAGCCAGCAGGGAAAACTATGCCTTGTTCTAAAGCTCTTTGGGAACCGCTTGCGTAGCCCCACAGACCTGGGGGCTGCGGGCTTTGCTGCTGCCTTCAGCCTCAAAGCCACCCTTTCCCACTTGGCGCCGTGCCAGGCACAAAAATGGCCATACGGCTGGAGATGGGTCCCAGGCCCAAAGAGCCAGCAGGGAAAACTATGCCTTGTTCTAAAGCTCTTTGGGAACCGCTTGCTTGGCCCCACAGACGTGGGGGCTGCGGGCTTTCCTGCTGCCTTCAGCCTCGACACCACCCTTTCCCACTTGGCGCCGCGCCAGGCACAAAAATGGCCATACGGCTGGAGATGGGTCCCCCGCCCAAAGAGCCAGCAGGGAAAACTCTGCCTTGTTCTAAAGCTCTTTGGGAACCGCTTGCGTAGCCCCACAGACCTGGGGGCTGCGGGCTTTCCTGCTGCCTTCAGATTCAAAGCCACCCTTTCCGTCTTGGGGCTTCGCCAGGCACAAAAATGGCCATACGGCTGGAGATGGGTCCCCCGCCCAGAGAGCCAGCAGGGAAAACTATGCCTTGTTCTAAAGCTCTTTGGGAACCGCTTGCGTAGCCCCACAGACCTGGGGGCTGCGGGCTTTCCTGCTGCCTTCAGCCTCGACACCACCCTTTCCCACTTGGCGCCGCGCCAGGCTCAAAAATGGCCATACGGCTGGAGATGGGTCCCCCGCCCTAAGAGCCAGCAGGGAAAACTATGCCTTGTTCTAAAGCTCTTTGGGAACCGCTTGCGTAGCCCCACAGACCTGGGGGCTGCAGGCTTTGCTCCTGCCTTCAGCCTCAAAGCCACCCTTTCCCACCTGGCGCCGCGCCAGGCTCAAAAATGGCCATACGGCTGGAGATGGGTCCCCGCCCAGAGAGCCAGCAGGGAAAACTATGCCTTGTTCTAAAGCTCTTTGGGAACCGCTTGCGTAGCCCCACAGACCTGGGGACTGCGGGCTTTCCTGCTGCCTTCAGCCTCGACACCACCCTTTCCCACTTGGCGCCGCGCCAGGCACAAAAATGGCCATACGGCTGGAGATGGGTCCCCCGCCCAAAGAGCCAGCAGGGAAAACTATGCCTTGTTCTAAAGCTCTTTGGGAACCGCTTGCATAGCCCCACAGACCTGGGGGCTGCAGGCTTTCCTGCTGTCTTCAGCCTCAAAGCCACCCTTTCCCACTTGGCGCCCTATCAGGCACAAAAATGGCCATACGGCTGGAGATGGGTCCCCCGCCCAAAGAGCCAGCAGGGAAAACTATGCCTTGTTCTAAAGCTCTTTGGGAACCGCTTGCGTAGCACCACAGACCTGGGGGCTGCGGGCTTTGCTCCTGCCTTCAGCCTCAAAGCCACCCTTTCCCACTTGGCGCCCTATCAGGTACAAAAATGGCCATACGGCTGGAGATGGGTCCCCCGCCCAAAGAGCCAGCAGGGAAAACTATGCCTTGTTCTAAAGCTCTTTGGGAACCGCTTGCGTAGCCCCACAGACCTGGGGGCTGCAGGCTTTCCTGCTGTCTTCAGCCTCAAAGCCACCCTTTCCCACTTGGCGCCCTATCAGGCACAAAAATGGCCTATGGGTGGAGATGGGTCCCATGCCCAAAGAGCCAGCAGGGAAAACTATGCCTTGTTCTAAAGCTCTTTGGGAACCGCTTGCGTAGCCCCACAGACCTGGGGGCTGCGGGCTTTCCTGCTGCCTTCAGCCTCGATACCACCATTTCCCACTTGGCGCTGCGCCATGCACAAAAATGGCCATACGGCTGGAGATGGGTCCCCCGCCCAAAGAGCCAGCAGGGAAAACTATGCCTTGTTCTAAAGCTCTTTGGGAACCGCTTGCGTAGCCCCACAGACCTGGGGGCTGCGGGCTTTCCTGCTGCCTTCAGCCTCGATACCACCCTTTCCCTCTTGGCGCCGCGCCAGGCACAAAAATGGCCGTACGGCTGGAGATGGGTCCCCCGCCCAAAGAGCCAGCAGGGAAAACTATGCCTTGTTCTAAAGCTCTTTGGGAACCGCTTGCGTAGCCGCACAGACCTGGGGGCTGCGGGCTTTCCTGCTGCCTTCAGCCTCAAAGCCACCCTTTCCCACTTTGCGCCGGGCCAGGCACAAAAATGGCCATACGGCTGGAGATGGGTCCCCCGCCCAAAGAGCCAGCAGGGAAAACTATGCCTTGTTCTAAAGCTCTTTGGGAACCGCTTGCGTAGCCCCACAGACCTTGGGGCTGCGGGCTTTCCTGCTGCCTTCAGCCTCGACAGCACCCTTTCCCACTTGGCTTCGCGCCAGGCACAAAAATGGCCTATGGCTGGAGATGGGTCCCATGCCCTAAGAGCCAGCTGGGAAAACTATGCCTTGTTCTAAAGCTCTTTGGGAACCGCTTGCGTAGCACCACAGACCTGGGGGCTGCGGGCTTTGCTGCTGCCTTCAGCCTCAAAGCCACCCTTTCCCACTTGGCGCCGTGCCAGGCACAAAAATGGCCATACGGCTGGAGATGGGTCCCAGGCCCAAAGAGCCAGCAGGGAAAACTATGCCTTGTTCTAAAGCTCTTTGGGAACCGCTTGCTTGGCCCCACAGACGTGGGGGCTGCGGGCTTTCCTGCTGCCTTCAGCCTCGACACCACCCTTTCCCACTTGGCGCCGCGCCAGGCACAAAAATGGCCATACGGCTGGAGATGGGTCCCCCGCCCAAAGAGCCAGCAGGGAAAACTCTGCCTTGTTCTAAAGCTCTTTGGGAACCGCTTGCGTAGCCCCACAGACCTGGGGGCTGCGGGCTTTCCTGCTGCCTTCAGATTCAAAGCCACCCTTTCCGTCTTGGGGCTTCGCCAGGCACAAAAATGGCCATACGGCTGGAGATGGGTCCCCCGCCCAAAGAGCGAGCAGGGAAAACTATGCCTTGTTCTAAAGCTCTTTGGGAACCGCTTGCGTAGCCCCACAGACCTGGGGGCTGCGGGCTTTCCTGCTGCCTTCAGCCTCGACACCACCCTTTCCCACTTGGCGCCGCGCCAGGCTCAAAAATGGCCATACGGCTGGAGATGGGTCCCCCGCCCTAAGAGCCAGCAGGGAAAACTATGCCTTGTTCTAAAGCTCTTTGGGAACCGCTTGCGTAGCCCCACAGACCTGGGGGCTGCAGGCTTTGCTCCTGCCTTCAGCCTCAAAGCCACCCTTTCCCACCTGGCGCCGCGCCAGGCTCAAAAATGGCCATACGGCTGGAGATGGGTCCCCGCCCAGAGAGCCAGCAGGGAAAACTATGCCTTGTTCTAAAGCTCTTTGGGAACCGCTTGCGTAGCCCCACAGACCTGGGGACTGCGGGCTTTCCTGCTGCCTTCAGCCTCGACACCACCCTTTCCCACTTGGCGCCGCGCCAGGCACAAAAATGGCCATACGGCTGGAGATGGGTCCCCCGCCCAAAGAGCCAGCAGGGAAAACTATGCCTTGTTCTAAAGCTCTTTGGGAACCGCTTGCATAGCCCCACAGACCTGGGGGCTGCAGGCTTTCCTGCTGTCTTCAGCCTCAAAGCCACCCTTTCCCACTTGGCGCCCTATCAGGCACAAAAATGGCCATACGGCTGGAGATGGGTCCCCCGCCCAAAGAGCCAGCAGGGAAAACTATGCCTTGTTCTAAAGCTCTTTGGGAACCGCTTGCGTAGCCCCACAGACCTGGGGGCTGCGGGCTTTCCTGCTGCCTTCAGCCTCGACACCACCCTTTCCCACTTGGCGCCCTATCAGGTACAAAAATGGCCATACGGCTGGAGATGGGTCCCCCGCCCAAAGAGCCAGCAGGGAAAACTATGCCTTGTTCTAAAGCTCTTTGGGAACCGCTTGCGTAGCCCCACAGACCTGGGGGCTGCAGGCTTTCCTGCTGTCTTCAGCCTCAAAGCCACCCTTTCCCACTTGGCGCCCTATCAGGCACAAAAATGGCCTATGGGTGGAGATGGGTCCCATGCCCAAAGAGCCAGCAGGGAAAACTATGCCTTGTTCTAAAGCTCTTTGGGAACCGCTTGCGTAGCCCCACAGACCTGGGGGCTGCGGGCTTTCCTGCTGCCTTCAGCCTCGATACCACCATTTCCCACTTGGCGCTGCGCCATGCACAAAAATGGCCATACGGCTGGAGATGGGTCCCCCGCCCAAAGAGCCAGCAGGGAAAACTATGCCTTGTTCTAAAGCTCTTTGGGAACCGCTTGCGTAGCCCCACAGACCTGGGGGCTGCGGGCTTTCCTGCTGCCTTCAGCCTCGATACCACCCTTTCCCTCTTGGCGCCGCGCCAGGCACAAAAATGGCCGTACGGCTGGAGATGGGTCCCCCGCCCAAAGAGCCAGCAGGGAAAACTATGCCTTGTTCTAAAGCTCTTTGGGAACCGCTTGCGTAGCCGCACAGACCTGGGGGCTGCGGGCTTTCCTGCTGCCTTCAGCCTCAAAGCCACCCTTTCCCACTTTGCGCCGGGCCAGGCACAAAAATGGCCATACGGCTGGAGATGGGTCCCCCGCCCAAAGAGCCAGCAGGGAAAACTATGCCTTGTTCTAAAGCTCTTTGGGAACCGCTTGCGTAGCCCCACAGACCTTGGGGCTGCGGGCTTTCCTGCTGCCTTCAGCCTCGACAGCACCCTTTCCCACTTGGCTTCGCGCCAGGCACAAAAATGGCCTATGGCTGGAGATGGGTCCCATGCCCTAAGAGCCAGCTGGGAAAACTATGCCTTGTTCTAAAGCTCTTTGGGAACCGCTTGCGTAGCACCACAGACCTGGGGGCTGCAGGCTTTGCTCCTGCCTTCAGCCTCAAAGCCACCCTTTCCCACCTGGCGCCGCGCCAGGCTCAAAAATGGCCATACGGCTGGAGATGGGTCCCCCGCCCAGAGAGCCAGCAGGGAAAACTATGCCTTGTTCTAAAGCTCTTTGGGAACCTCTTGCGTAGCCCCACAGACCTGGGGGCTGCGGGCTTTCCTGCTGTCTTCAGCCTCAAAGCAACCCTTTCCCACTTGGCGCCCTATCAAGCACAAAAATGGCCTATGGCTGGAGATGGGTCCCATGCCCAAAGAGCCAGCAGGGAAAACTATGCCTTGTTCTAAAGCTCTTTGGGAACCGCTTGCGTAGCCGCACAGACCTGGGGGCTGCAGGCTTTCCTGCTGCCTTCAGCCTCAAAACCACCCTTTCCCACTTGGCCCCCGGCCAGGCACAAAAATGGCCATACGGCTGGAGATGGGTCCCCCGCCCAAAGAGCCAGCAGGGAAAACTATGCCTTGTTCTAAAGCTCTTTGGGAACCGCTTGCGTAGCCCCACAGACCTGGGGGCTGCAGGCTTTGCTGCTGCCTTCAGCCTCAAAACCACCCTTTCCCACTTGGCGCTGCGCCAGGCACAAAAATGGCCATACGGCTGGAGATGGGTTCCCCGCCCAAAGAGCCAGCAGGGAAAATTATGCCTTGTTCTAAAGCTCTTTGGGAACCGCTTGCGTAGCCCCACAGACCTGGGGGCTGCGGGCTTTCCTGCTGCCTTTAGCCTCGACACAACCCTTTCCCACTTGGCGCCGCGCCAGGCTCAAAAATGGCCATACGGCTGGAGATGGGTCCTCCGCCCAGAGAGCCAGCAGGGAAAACTATGCCTTGTTCTAAAGCTCTTTGGGAACCGCTTGCGTAGCCCCACAGACCTGGGGGCTGCGGGCTTTCCTGCTGCCTTCAAGCCTCAAAGTCACCCTTTCCCACTGGGCGCCGGGCCAGGCACAAAAATGGCCTATGGCTGGAGATGGGTCCCCCGCCCAAAGAGCCAGCAGGGAAAACTATGCCTTGTTCTAAAGCTCTTTGGGAACTGCTTGCGTAGCCCCACAGACCTGGGGGCTGCAGGCTTTCCTGCTGCCTTCAGCCTCAAAGCCACCCTTTCCCACTTGGCGCCCTATCAAGCACAAAAATGGCCTATGGCTGGAGATGGGTCCCAGGCCCAAAGAGCCAGCAGGGAAAACTATGCCTTGTTCTAAAGCTCTTTGGGAACCGCTTGCTTGGCCCCACAGACGTGGGGGCTGCGGGCTTTCCTGCTGCCTTCAGCCTCGACACCACCCTTTCCCACTTGGCGCCGCGCCAGGCACAAAAATGGCCATACGGCTGGAGATGGGTCCCCCGCCCAAAGAGCCAGCAGGGAAAACTATGCCTTGTTCTAAAGCTCTTTGGGAACCGCTTGCGTAGCCCCACAGACCTGGGGGCTGCGGGCTTTCCTGCTGCCTTCACCCTCAAAACCACCCTTTCCCACTTGGCACTGCTCCAGGCTCAAAAATGGCCATACGGCTGCAGATGGGTCCCCCGCCCAGAGAGCCAGCAGGGAAAATTATGCCTTGTTCTAAAGCTCTTTGGGAACCGCTTGCGTAGCCCCACAGACCTGGGGGCTGCAGTCTTTGCTGCTGCCTTCAGCCTCAAAGCCACCCTTTCCCACTTGGCGCCGGGCCAGGCACAAAAATGGCCATACGGCTGGAGATGGGTCCCCCGCCCAAAGAGCCAGCAGGGAAAACTATGCCTTGTTCTAAAGCTCTTTGGGAACCGCTTGCGTAGCCCCACAGACCTGGGGGCTGCGGGCTTTCCTGCTGCCTTCAGCCTCAAAGCCACCCTTTCCCACTTGGCGCCGTGCCAGGCACAAAAATGGCCATACGGCTGGAGATGCGTCCCCCGCCCAAAGAGCCAGCAGGGAAAACTATGCCTTGTTCTAAAGCTCTTTGGGAACCGCTTGCTTGGCCCCACAGACGTGGGGGCTGCAGTCTTTGCTGCTGCCTTCAGCCTCAACACCACCCTTTCCCACTTGGCGCCGGGCCAGGGACAAAAATGGCCATACGGCTGGAGATGGGTCCCCTGCCAAAAGAGCCAGCAGGGAAAACTATGCCTTGTTCTAAAGCTCTTTGGGAACCGCTTGCGTAGCCCCACAGACCTGGGGGCTGCAGGCTTTGCTCCTGCCTTCAGCCTCAAAGCCACCCTTTCCCACCTGGCGCCGCGCCAGGCACAAAAATGGCCATACGGCTGGAGATGGGTCCCCCGCCCAAAGAGCCAGCAGGGAAAACTCTGCCTTGTTCTAAAGCTCTTTGGGAACCGCTTGCGTAGCCCCACAGACATGGGGGCTGCGGGCTTTCCTGCTGCCTTCAGATTCAAAGCCACCCTTTCCGTCTTGGGGCTTCGCCAGGCACAAAAATGGCCATACGGCTGGAGATGGGTCCCCCGCCCAAAGAGCCAGCAGGGAAAACTATGCCTTGTTCTAAAGCTCTTTGGGAACCGCTTGCGTAGCCCCACAGACCTGGGGGCTGCGGGCTTTCCTGCTGCCTTCAGCCTCGACACCACCCTTTCCCACTTGGCGCCGCGCCAGGCTCAAAAATGGCCATACGGCTGGAGATGGGTCCCCCGCCCTAAGAGCCAGCAGGGAAAACTATGCCTTGTTCTAAAGCTCTTTGGGAACCGCTTGCGTAGCCCCACAGACCTGGGGGCTGCAGGCTTTGCTCCTGCCTTCAGCCTCAAAGCCACCCTTTCCCACCTGGCGCCGCGCCAGGCTCAAAAATGGCCATAACGGCTGGAGATGGGTCCCCGCCCAGAGAGCCAGCAGGGAAAACTATGCCTTGTTCTAAAGCTCTTTGGGAACCGCTTGCGTAGCCCCACAGACCTGGGGACTGCGGGCTTTCCTGCTGCCTTCAGCCTCGACACCACCCTTTCCCACTTGGCGCCGCGCCAGGCACAAAAATGGCCATACGGCTGGAGATGGGTCCCCCGCCCAAAGAGCCAGCAGGGAAAACTATGCCTTGTTCTAAAGCTCTTTGGGAACCGCTTGCATAGCCCCACAGACCTGGGGGCTGCAGGCTTTCCTGCTGTCTTCAGCCTCAAAGCCACCCTTTCCCACTTGGCGCCCTATCAGGCACAAAAATGGCCATACGGCTGGAGATGGGTCCCCCGCCCAAAGAGCCAGCAGGGAAAACTATGCCTTGTTCTAAAGCTCTTTGGGAACCGCTTGCGTAGCCCCACAGACCTGGGGGCTGCGGGCTTTCCTGCTGCCTTCAGCCTCGACACCACCCTTTCCCACTTGGCGCCCTATCAGGTACAAAAATGGCCATACGGCTGGAGATGGGTCCCCCGCCCAAAGAGCCAGCAGGGAAAACTATGCCTTGTTCTAAAGCTCTTTGGGAACCGCTTGCGTAGCCCCACAGACCTGGGGGCTGCAGGCTTTCCTGCTGTCTTCAGCCTCAAAGCCACCCTTTCCCACTTGGCGCCCTATCAGGCACAAAAATGGCCTATGGGTGGAGATGGGTCCCATGCCCAAAGAGCCAGCAGGGAAAACTATGCCTTGTTCTAAAGCTCTTTGGGAACCGCTTGCGTAGCCCCACAGACCTGGGGGCTGCGGGCTTTCCTGCTGCCTTCAGCCTCGATACCACCATTTCCCACTTGGCGCTGCGCCATGCACAAAAATGGCCATACGGCTGGAGATGGGTCCCCCGCCCAAAGAGCCAGCAGGGAAAACTATGCCTTGTTCTAAAGCTCTTTGGGAACCGCTTGCGTAGCCCCACAGACCTGGGGGCTGCGGGCTTTCCTGCTGCCTTCAGCCTCGATACCACCCTTTCCCTCTTGGCGCCGCGCCAGGCACAAAAATGGCCGTACGGCTGGAGATGGGTCCCCCGCCCAAAGAGCCAGCAGGGAAAACTATGCCTTGTTCTAAAGCTCTTTGGGAACCGCTTGCGTAGCCGCACAGACCTGGGGGCTGCGGGCTTTCCTGCTGCCTTCAGCCTCAAAGCCACCCTTTCCCACTTTGCGCCGGGCCAGGCACAAAAATGGCCATACGGCTGGAGATGGGTCCCCCGCCCAAAGAGCCAGCAGGGAAAACTATGCCTTGTTCTAAAGCTCTTTGGGAACCGCTTGCGTAGCCCCACAGACCTTGGGGCTGCGGGCTTTCCTGCTGCCTTCAGCCTCGACAGCACCCTTTCCCACTTGGCTTTGCGCCAGGCACAAAAATGGCCTATGGCTGGAGATGGGTCCCATGCCCTAAGAGCCAGCTGGGAAAACTATGCCTTGTTCTAAAGCTCTTTGGGAACCGCTTGCGTAGCACCACAGACCTGGGGGCTGCAGGCTTTGCTCCTGCCTTCAGCCTCAAAGCCACCCTTTCCCACCTGGCGCCGCGCCAGGCTCAAAAATGGCCATACGGCTGGAGATGGGTCCCCCGCCCAGAGAGCCAGCAGGGAAAACTATGCCTTGTTCTAAAGCTCTTTGGGAACCTCTTGCGTAGCCCCACAGACCTGGGGGCTGCGGGCTTTCCTGCTGTCTTCAGCCTCAAAGCAACCCTTTCCCACTTGGCGCCCTATCAAGCACAAAAATGGCCTATGGCTGGAGATGGGTCCCATGCCCAAAGAGCCAGCAGGGAAAACTATGCCTTGTTCTAAAGCTCTTTGGGAACCGCTTGCGTAGCCGCACAGACCTGGGGGCTGCAGGCTTTCCTGCTGCCTTCAGCCTCAAAACCACCCTTTCCCACTTGGCCCCCGGCCAGGCACAAAAATGGCCATACGGCTGGAGATGGGTCCCCCGCCCAAAGAGCCAGCAGGGAAAACTATGCCTTGTTCTAAAGCTCTTTGGGAACCGCTTGCGTAGCCCCACAGACCTGGGGGCTGCAGGCTTTGCTGCTGCCTTCAGCCTCAAAACCACCCTTTCCCACTTGGCGCTGCGCCAGGCACAAAAATGGCCATACGGCTGGAGATGGGTTCCCCGCCCAAAGAGCCAGCAGGGAAAATTATGCCTTGTTCTAAAGCTCTTTGGGAACCGCTTGCGTAGCCCCACAGACCTGGGGGCTGCGGGCTTTCCTGCTGCCTTTAGCCTCGACACAACCCTTTCCCACTTGGCGCCGCGCCAGGCTCAAAAATGGCCATACGGCTGGAGATGGGTCCTCCGCCCAGAGAGCCAGCAGGGAAAACTATGCCTTGTTCTAAAGCTCTTTGGGAACCGCTTGCGTAGCCCCACAGACCTGGGGGCTGCGGGCTTTCCTGCTGCCTTCAAGCCTCAAAGTCACCCTTTCCCACTGGGCGCCGGGCCAGGCACAAAAATGGCCTATGGCTGGAGATGGGTCCCCCGCCCAAAGAGCCAGCAGGGAAAACTATGCCTTGTTCTAAAGCTCTTTGGGAACTGCTTGCGTAGCCCCACAGACCTGGGGGCTGCAGGCTTTCCTGCTGCCTTCAGCCTCAAAGCCACCCTTTCCCACTTGGCGCCCTATCAAGCACAAAAATGGCCTATGGCTGGAGATGGGTCCCAGGCCCAAAGAGCCAGCAGGGAAAACTATGCCTTGTTCTAAAGCTCTTTGGGAACCGCTTGCTTGGCCCCACAGACGTGGGGGCTGCGGGCTTTCCTGCTGCCTTCAGCCTCGACACCACCCTTTCCCACTTGGCGCCGCGCCAGGCACAAAAATGGCCATACGGCTGGAGATGGGTCCCCCGCCCAAAGAGCCAGCAGGGAAAACTATGCCTTGTTCTAAAGCTCTTTGGGAACCGCTTGCGTAGCCCCACAGACCTGGGGGCTGCGGGCTTTCCTGCTGCCTTCACCCTCAAAACCACCCTTTCCCACTTGGCACTGCTCCAGGCTCAAAAATGGCCATACGGCTGCAGATGGGTCCCCCGCCCAGAGAGCCAGCAGGGAAAATTATGCCTTGTTCTAAAGCTCTTTGGGAACCGCTTGCGTAGCCCCACAGACCTGGGGGCTGCAGTCTTTGCTGCTGCCTTCAGCCTCAAAGCCACCCTTTCCCACTTGGCGCCGGGCCAGGCACAAAAATGGCCATACGGCTGGAGATGGGTCCCCCGCCCAAAGAGCCAGCAGGGAAAACTATGCCTTGTTCTAAAGCTCTTTGGGAACCGCTTGCGTAGCCCCACAGACCTGGGGGCTGCGGGCTTTCCTGGTGCCTTCAGCCTCAAAGCCACCCTTTCCCACTTGGCGCCGTGCCAGGCACAAAAATGGCCATACGGCTGGAGATGCGTCCCCCGCCCAAAGAGCCAGCAGGGAAAACTATGCCTTGTTCTAAAGCTCTTTGGGAACCGCTTGCTTGGCCCCACAGACGTGGGGGCTGCAGTCTTTGCTGCTGCCTTCAGCCTCAACACCACCCTTTCCCACTTGGCGCCGGGCCAGGGACAAAAATGGCCATACGGCTGGAGATGGGTCCCCTGCCAAAAGAGCCAGCAGGGAAAACTATGCCTTGTTCTAAAGCTCTTTGGGAACCGCTTGCGTAGCCCCACAGACCTGGGGGCTGCAGGCTTTGCTCCTGCCTTCAGCCTCAAAGCCACCCTTTCCCACCTGGCGCCGCGCCAGGCTCAAAAATGGCCATACGGCTGGAGATGTGTCCCCGCCCAGAGAGCCAGCTGGGAAAACTATGCCTTGTTCTAAAGCTCTTTGGGAACCGCTTGCGTAGCCCCACAGACCTGGGGACTGCGGGCTTTCCTGCTGCCTTCAGCCTCGACACCACCCTTTCCCACTTGGCGCCGCGCCAGGCACAAAAATGGCCATACGACTGGAGATGGGTCCCCCGCCCTAAGAGCCAGCAGGGAAAACTATGCCTTGTTCTAAAGCTCTTTGGGAACCGCTTGCATAGCCCCACAGACCTGGGGGCTGCAGGCTTTCCTGCTGTCTTCAGCCTCAAAGCCACCCTTTCCCACTTGGCGCCCTATCAGGCACAAAAATGGCCATACGGCTGGAGATGGGTCCCCCGCCCAAAGAGCCAGCAGGGAAAATTATGCCTTGTTCTAAAGCTCTTTGGGAACCGCTTGCGTAGCCCCACAGACCTGGGGGCTGCGGGCTTTCCTGCTGCCTTTAGCCTCGACACAACCCTTTCCCACTTGGCGCCGCGCCAGGCTCAAAAATGGCCATACGGCTGGAGATGGGTCCCCCGCCCAAAGAGCCAGCAGGGAAAACTATGCCTTGTTCTAAAGCTCTTTGGGAACCGCTTGCGTAGCCCCACAGACCTGGGGGCTGCGGGCTTTCCTGCTGCCTTCAAGCCTCAAAGCCACCCTTTCCCACTGGGCGCCGGGCCAGGCACAAAAATGGCCTATGGCTGGAGATGGGTCCCATGCCCTAAGAGCCAGCTGGGAAAACTATGCCTTGTTCTAAAGCTCTTTGGGAACCGCTTGCGTAGCCCCACAGACCTGGGGGCTGCAGGCTTTCCTGCTGCCTTCAGCCTCAAAGCCACCCTTTCCCACTTGGCGCCCTATCAAGCACAAAAAAGGCCTATGGCTGGAGATGGGTCCCAGGCCCAAAGAGCCAGCAGGGAAAACTATGCCTTGTTCTAAAGCTCTTTGGGAACCGCTTGCTTGGCCCCACAGACGTGGGGGCTGCGGGCTTTCCTGCTGCCTTCAGCCTCGACACCACCCTTTCCCACTTGGCGCCGCGCCAGGCACAAAAATGGCCATACGGCTGGAGATGGTTCCCCCGCCCAAAGAGCCAGCAGGGAAAACTATGCCTTGTTCTAAAGCTCTTTGGGAACCGCTTGCGTAGCCCCACAGACCTGGGGGCTGCGGGCTTTCCTGCTGCCTTCAGCCTCGACAGCACCCTTTCCCACTTGGCGCCGCGCCAGGCACAAAAATGGCCTATGGCTGGAGATGGGTCCCATGCCCTAAGAGCGAGCAGGGAAAACTATGCCTTGTTCTAAAGCTCTTTGGGAACCGCTTGCGTAGCCCCACAGACCTGGGGGCTGCGGGCTTTCCTGCTGCCTTCAGCCTCAAAGCCACCCTTTCCCACTTGGCGCCGGGCCAGGGACAAAAATGGCCATACGGCTGGAGCTGGGTCCCATGCCCAAAGAGCCAGCAGGGAAAACTATGCCTTGTTCTAAAGCTCTTTGGGAACCGCTTGCTTGGCCCCACAGACCTGGGGGCTGCAGGCTTTGCTGCTGCCTTCAGCCTCGGCACCACCCTTACCCACTTGGCGCCGCGCCAGGCACAAAAATGGCCATACGGCTGGAGATGGGTCCCCCGCCCAAAGAGCCAGCAGGGAAAACTATGCCTTGTTCTAAAGCTCTTTGGGAACCGCTTGCGTAGCCCCACAGACCTGGGGGCTGCGGGCTTTCCTGCTGCCTTCAGCCTCAAAACCACCCTTTCCCACTACGCACCGCGCCAGGCACAAAAATGGCCATACGGCTGGAGATGGGTCCCCCGCCCAAAGAGCCAGCTGGGAAAACTATGCCTTGTTCTAAAGCTCTTTGGGAACCGCTTGCTTGGCCCCACAGACGTGGGGGCTGCGGGCTTTCCTGCTGCCTTCAGCCTCAAAACCACCCTATGCCACTACGCACCGCGTCAGGCACAAAAATAGCCATACGGCTGGAGATGGGTCCCCCACCCAAAGAGCCAGCAGGGAAAACTATGCCTTGTTCTAAAGCTCTTTGGGAACCGCTTGCGTAGCCCCACAGACCTGGGGGCTGCAGGCTTTCCTGCTGTCTTCAGCCTCAAAGCCACCCTTTCCCACTTGGCGCCCTATCAGGCACAAAAATGGCCTATGGGTGGAGATGGGTCCCATGCCCAAAGAGCCAGCAGGGAAAACTATGCCTTGTTCTAAAGCTCTTTGGGAACCGCTTGCGTAGCCCCACAGACCTGGGGGCTGCGGGCTTTCCTGCTGCCTTCAGCCTCGATACCACCATTTCCCACTTGGCGCTGCGCCATGCACAAAAATGGCCATACGGCTGGAGATGGGTCCCCCACCCAAAGAGCCAGCAGGGAAAACTATGCCTTGTTCTAACGCTCTTTGGGAACCGCTTGCGTAGCCCCACAGACCTGGGGGCTGCGGGCTTTCCTGCTGCCTTTAGCCTCGACACCACCCTTTCCCTCTTGGCGCCGCGCCGGGCACAAAAATGGCCGTACGGCTGGAGATGGGTCCCCCGCCCAAAGAGCCAGCAGGGAAAACTATGCCTTGTTCTAAAGCTCTTTGGGCACCGCTTGCGTAGCCGCACAGACCTGGGGGCTGCGGGCTTTCCTGCTGCCTTCAGCCTCAAAGCCACCCTTTCCCACTTTGCGCCGGGCCAGGCACAAAAATGGCCATACGGCTGGAGATGGGTCCCCCCGCCCAAAGAGCCAGCAGGGAAAACTATGCCTTGTTCTAAAGCTCTTTGGGAACCGCTTGCGTAGCCCCACAGACCTTGGGGCTGCGGGCTTTCCTGCTGCCTTCAGCCTCGACAGCACCCTTTCCCACTTGGCTTCGCGCCAGGCACAAAAAATGGCCTATGGCTGGAGATGGGTCCCATGCCCTAAGAGCCAGCTGGGAAAACTATGCCTTGTTCTAAAGCTCTTTGGGAACCGCTTGCGTAGCACCACAGACCTGGGGCTGCAGGCTTTGCTCCTGCCTTCAGCCTCAAAGCCACCCTTTCCCACCTGGCGCCGCGCCAGGCTCAAAAATGGCCATACGGCTGGAGATGGGTCCCCCGCCCAGAGAGCCAGCAGGGAAAACTATGCCTTGTTCTAAAGCTCTTTGGGAACCTCTTGCGTAGCCCCACAGACCTGGGGGCTGCGGGCTTTCCTGCTGTCTTCAGCCTCAAAGCAACCCTTTCCCACTTGGCGCCCTATCAAGCACAAAAATGGCCTATGGCTTGAGATGGGTCCCATGCCAAAGAGCCAGCAGGGAAAACTATGCCTTGTTCTAAAGCTCTTTGGGAACCGCTTGCGTAGCCGCACAGACCTGGGGGCTGCGGGCTTTCCTGCTGCCTTCAGCCTCAAAACCACCCTTTCCCACTTGGCCCCCGGCCAGGCACAAAATATGGCCTATACGGCTGGAGATGGGTCCCCCGCCCAAAGAGCCAGCTGGGAAAACTATGCTTGTTCTAAAGCTCTTTGGGAACCGCTTGCGTAGCCCCACAGACCTGGGGGCTGCAGGCTTTGCTGCTGCCTTCAGCCTCAAAACCACCCTTTCCCACTTGGCGCTGCGCCAGGCACAAAAATGGCCATACGGCTGGAGATGGGTCCCCCGCCCAAAGAGCCAGCAGGGAAAATTATGCCTTGTTCTAAAGCTCTTTGGGAACCGCTTGCGTAGCCCCACAGACATGGGGGGCTGCGGGCTTTCCTGCTGCCTTTAGCCTCGACACAACCCTTTCCCACTTGGCGCCGCGCCAGGCTCAAAATGGCCATACGGGCTGGAGATGGGTCCCCCGCCAGAGAGCCAGCAGGGAAAACTATGCCTTGTTCTAAAGCTCTTTGGGGAACCGCTTGCGTAGCCCCCACACACCTGGGGGCTGCGGGCTTTCCTGCTGCCTTCAAGCCTCAAAGCCACCCTTTCCCACTGGCGCCGGGCCAGGCACAAAAATGGCCTATGGCTGGAGATGGGTCCCCCGAACAAAGAGCCAGCAGGGAAAACTATGCCTTGTTCTAAAGCTCTTGGGAACCGCTTGCGTAGGCCCCACAGACCTGGGGGCTGCGGGCTTTGCTGCTGCCTTCAGCCTCAAAGCCACCCTTTCCCACTTGGCGCCGTGCCAGGCACAAAAATGGCCATACGGCTGGAGATGGGTCCCAGGCCCAAAGAGCCAGCAGGGAAAACTATGCCTTGTTCTAAAGCTCTTTGGGAACCGCTTGCTTGGCCCCACAGACGTGGGGGCTGCGGGCTTTCCTGCTGCCTTCAGCCTCGACAGCCACCCTTTCCCACTTGGCGCCGCGCCAGGCACAAAAATGGCCATATCGGCTGGAGATGGGTCCCCCGCCCAAAGAGCCAGCAGGGAAAACTATGCCTTGTTCTAAAGCTCTTTGGGAACCGCTTGCGTAGCCCCACAGACCTGGGGGCTGCGGGCTTTCCTGCTGCCTTCAGATTCGAAAGCCACCCTTTCCGTCTTGGGGCTTCGCCAGGCACAAAAATGGCCATATCGGCTGGAGATGGGTCCCCCGCCCAAAGAGCGAGCAGGGAAAACTATGCCTTGTTCTAAAGCTCTTTGGGAACCGCTTGCGTAGCCCCACAGACCTGGGGGCTGCGGGCTTTCCTGCTGCCTTCAGCCTCGACAGCCACCCTTTCCCACTACGCACCGCGTCAGGCACAAAAATGAGCCATACGGCTGGAGATGGGTCCCCCAGCCCAAAGAGCCAGCAGGGAAAACTATGCCTTGTTCTAAAGCTCTTTGGGAACCGCTTGCGTAGCCCCACAGACCTGGGGGCTGCGGGCTTTCCTGCTGCCTTCAGCCTCGACAACACCCTTTCCCACTTGGCGCCGCGCCAGGCACAAAAATGGCCTATGGCTGGAGATGGGTCCCCTGCCCAAAGAGCCAGCAGGGAAAACTATGCCTTGTTCTAAAGCTCTTTGGGAACCGCTTGCTTGGCCCCACAGACCTGGGGGCTGCAGGCTTTCCTGCTGCCTTCTGCCTCAACAGCACCCTTTCCCACTTGGCGCCGCGCCAGGCACAAAAATGGCCATACGGCTGGAGATGGGTCCCCTGCCAAAAGAGCCAGCAGGGAAAACTATGCCTTGTTCTAAAGCTCTTTGGGAACCGCTTGCGTAGCCCCACAGACCTTGGGGCTGCGGGCTTTCCTGCTGCCTTCAGCCTCGACACCACCCTTTCCCACTATGCACCGCGCCAGGCACAAAAATGGCCATACGGCTGGAGATGGGTCCCCCGCCCAAAGAGCCAGCAGGGGAAAACTATGCCTTGTTCTAAAGCTCTTTGGGAACAGCTTGCGTAGCCCCACAGACCTGGGGGCTGCGGGCTTTCCTGCTGCCTTCAGCCTCAAAGCCACCCTTTCCCACTACGCACCGCGCCAGGCACAAAAATGGCCATACGGCTGGAGATGGGTCCCCCGCCCAAAGAGCCAGCAGGGAAAACTATGCCTTGTTCTAAAGCTCTTTGGGAACCGCTTGCGTAGCCACACAGACCTGGGGGCTGCGGGCTTTCCTGCTGCCTTCAGCCTCAAAGCCACCCTTTCCCACTACGCACCGCGCCAGGCACAAAAATGGCCATACGGCTGGAGATGGGTCCCCCGCCCAAAGAGCCAGCAGGGAAAACTATGCCTTGTTCTAAAGCTTTTTGGAAACCGCTTGCGTAGCCCCACAGACCTGGGGGCTGCGGGCTTTCCTGCTGCCTTCAGCCTCAAAGCCACCCTTTCCCATTTGGCTCCGCATCAGGCACAAAAATGGCCTATGGCTGGAGATGGGTCCCCCGCCAAAGAGCCAGCAGGGAAAACTATGCCTTGTTCTAAAGCTCTTTGGGAACCGCTTGCGTAGCCCCACAGACCTGGGGGCTGCGGGCTTTCCTGCTGCCTTCAGCCTCAAAGCCACCCTTTCCCACTTGGCGCCGCGCCAGGAACAAAAATGGCCTATGGCTGGAGATGGGTCCCATGCCCAAAGAGCCAGCAAGGAAAATTATGCCTTGTTCTAAAGCTCTTTGGGAACCGCTTGCGTAGCCCCCACAGACCTGGGGGCTGGAGGCTTTCCTGCTGCCTTCAGCCTCAAAAACACCCTTTCCCACTTGGCGCCGCGCCAGGCACAAAAATGGCCTATGGCTGGAGATGGGTCCCATGCCCAAAGACCAGCAGTGAAAACTATGCCTTGTTCTAAAGCTCTTTGGGAACCGCTTGCTTGGCCCCACAGACCTGGGGGCTGCGGGCTTTCCTGCTTCCTTCAGCCTCGACAGCACCCTTTCCCACTTGGCGCCGCCTCAGGCACAAAAATGGCCATACGGCTGGAGATGGGTCCCCCGCCCAAAGAGCCAGCAGGGAAAACTATGCCTTGTTCTAAGGCTCTTTGGGAACCGCTTGGTAGCCGCACAGACCTGGGGGCTGCAGGCTTTGCTGCTGCCTTCAGCCTCAAAGCCACCCCTTCCCACTTGGCAATGCGCCAGGCACAAAAATGGCCTATGGCTGGAGATGGGTCCCCCGCCCAGAGAGCCAGCAGGGAAAACTATGCTTTGTTCTAAAGCTCTTTGGGAACCGCTTGCGTAGCCCCACAGACCTGGGGGCTGCAGGCTTTCCTGCTGCCTTCAGCCTCGACAACACCCTTTCTCACTTGGCGCCGCGCCAGGCACAAAAATGGCCTATGGCTGGAGATGGGTCCCATGCCCAAACAGCCATCAGGGAAAACTCTGCCTTGTTCTAAAGCTCTTTGGGAACCGCTTGCTTGGCCCCACAGACCTGGGGGCTGCAGGCTTTCCTGCTGCCTTCAGCCTCAACAGCACCCTTTCCCACTTGGCGCCGCGCCAGGCACAAAAATGGCCATACGGCTGGAGATGGGTCCCCCGCCCAAAGAGCCAGCAGGGAAAACTATGCCTTGTTCTAAAGCTCTTTGGGAACCGCTTGCGTAGCCCCACAGACCTTGGGGCTGCGGGCTTTCCTGCTGCCTTCAGCCTCGACACCACCCTTTCCCACTATGCACCGCGCCAGGCACAAAAATGGCCATACGGCTGGAGATGGGTCCCCCGCCCAAAGAGCCAGCAGGGAAAACTATGCCTTGTTCTAAAGCTCTTGGGAACAGCTTGCGTAGCCCCACAGACCTGGGGGCTGCGGGCTTTCCTGCTGCCTTCAGCCTCAAAGCCACCCTTTCCCACTACGCACCGCGCCAGGCACAAAAATGGCCATACGGCTGGAGATGGGTCCCCCGCCCAAAGAGCCAGCAGGGAAAACTATGCCTTGTTCTAAAGCTCTTTGGGAACCGCTTGCGTAGCCACACAGACCTGGGGGCTGCGGGCTTTCCTGCTGCCTTCAGCCTCAAAGCCACCCTTTCCCATTTGGCTCCGAATCAGGCTCAAAAATGGCCTATGTCTGGAGATGGGTCCCCCGCCCAAAGAGCCAGCAGGGAAAACTATGCCTTGTTCTAAAGCTCTTTGGGAACCGCTTGCGTAGCCCCACAGACCTGGGGGCTGCGGGCTTTCCTGCTGCCTTAAGTCTCAAAGCCACCCTTTCCCACTTGGCGCCGCGCCAGGAACAAAAATGGCCTATGGCTGGAGATGGGTCCCATGCCCAAAGAGCCAGCAGGGAAAATTATGCCTTGTTCTAAAGCTCTTTGGGAACCGCTTGCGTAGCCCCACAGACCTGGGGGCTGCAGGCTTTCCTGCTGCCTTCAGCCTCAAAACCACCCTTTCCCACTTGGCAATGCGCCAGGCACAAAAATGGCCATATGTCTGGAGATGGGTCCCCCGCCCAAAGAGCCAGCAGGGAAAACTATGCCTTGTTCTAAAGCTCTTTGGGAACCGCTTGCGTAGCCCCACAGACCTGGGGGCTGCAGGCTTTCCTGCTGCCTTCAGCCTCGACACGACCCTGTCCCACTTGGCGCCGCGCTAGGCACAAAAATGGTCTATGGCTGGAGACGGGTCCCCCGCCCAAAGAGCCAGCAGGGAAAACTATGCCTTGTTCTAAAGCTCTTTGGGAACCGCTTGCGTAGCCCCACAGACCTGGGGGCTGCGGGCTTTCCTGCTGCCTTCAGCCTCAAAGCCACCCTTTCCCATTTGGCGCCGCATCAGGCACAAAAATGGCCTATGGCTGGAGATGGGTCCCATGCCCAAAGAGCCAGCAAGGAAAACTATGCCTTGTTCTAAAGCTCTTTGGAAACCGCTTGCGTAGCCGCACAGACCTGGGGGCTGCGGGCTTTGCTGCTGCCTTCAGCCTCAAAGCCACCCTTTCCCACTTGGCGCCGCGCTAGGCACAAAAATGGCCATAAGGCTGGAGATGGGTCCCCCGCCCAAAGAGCCAGCAGGGAAAATTATGCCTTGTTCTAAAGTTCTTTGGGAACCGCTTGCGTAGCCCCACAGACCTGGGGGCTGCAGGCTTTCCTGCTGCCTTCAGCCTCAAAACCACCCTTTCCCACTTGGCACCGCCCCAGGCACAAAAATGGCCTATGGCTGGAGATGGGTGCCCCGCCCAAAGAACAAGCAGGGAAAACTATGCCTTGTTCTAAAGCTCTTTGGGAACCACTTGCGTAGCCCCACAGACCTGGGGGCTGCAGGCTTTCCTGCTGCCTTCAGCCTCGACAACACCCTTTCCCACTTGGCGCCGCGCCAGGCACAAAAATGGCCATACGGCTGGAGATGGGTCCCCCGCCCAAAGAGCCAGCAGGGAAAACTATGCCTTGTTCTAAAGCTCTTTGTGAACCGCTTGCATAGCTGCACAGACCTGGGGGCTGCAGGCTTTCCTGCTGCCTTCAGCCTCAAAACCACCCTTTCCCACTTGGCAATGCGCCAGGCACAAAAATGGCCATATGTCTGGAGATGGGTCTCCCGCCCAAAGAGCCAGCAGGGAAAACTATGCCTTGTTCTAAAGCTCTTTGGGAACCGCTTGCGTAGCCCCACAGACCTGGGGGCTGCGGGCTTTCCTGCTGCCTTCAGCCTCAAAGCCACCCTTTCCCACTTGGCGCCGCGCCAGGAACAAAAATGGCCTATGGCTGGAGATGGGTCCCATGCCCAAAGAGCCAGCAAGGAAAATTATGCCTTGTTCTAAAGCTCTTTGGGAACCGCTTGCGTAGCCCCACAGACCTGGGGGCTGGAGGCTTTCCTGCTGCCTTCAGCCTCAAAAACACCCTTTCCCACTTGGCGCCGCGCCAGGCACAAAAATGGCCTATGGCTGGAGATGGGTCCCATGCCCAAAGACCCAGCAGTGAAAACTATGCCTTGTTCTAAAGCTCTTTGGGAACCGCTTGCTTGGCCCCACAGACCTGGGGGCTGCGGGCTTTCCTGCTGCCTTCAGCCTCGACAGCACCCTTTCCCACTTGGCGCCGCCTCAGGCACAAAAATGGCCATACGGCTGGAGATGGGTCCCCCGCCCAAAGAGCCAGCAGGGAAAACTATGCCTTGTTCTAAAGCTCTTTGGGAACCGCTTGGTAGCCGCACAGACCTGGGGGCTGCAGGCTTTGCTGCTGCCTTCAGCCTCAAAGCCACCCCTTCCCACTTGGCAATGCGCCAGGCACAAAAATGGCCTATGGCTGGAGACGGGTCCCCCGCCCAGAGAGCCAGCAGGGAAAACTATGCTTTGTTCTAAAGCTCTTTGGGAACCGCTTGCGTAGCCCCACAGACCTGGGGGCTGCAGGCTTTCCTGCTGCCTTCAGCCTCGACAACACCCTTTCTCACTTGGCGCCGCGCCAGGCACAAAAATGGCCTATGGCTGGAGATGGGTCCCATGCCCAAACAGCCATCAGGGAAAACTCTGCCTTGTTCTAAAGCTCTTTGGGAACCGCTTGCTTGGCCCCACAGACCTGGGGGCTGCAGGCTTT